>NW_014585840.1:0-762 GCF_000485595.1 Priapulus caudatus
AGCAGCAGCAGTAGCAGCAGTAGCAGCAGTAGTAGCAGCAGTAGTAGTAGCAGCAGCAGCAGCACTAGCAGCAGTAGCAGTAGTAGTAGCAGCAGCAGTAGCAGCAGTAGCAGTAGCAACAATAGCATAGCAGCAGCAGCAGCAGCAACATCAGCAGCAGCAGCACTAGCAGCACTAGCAGCAGCAGTAGCAACAATAGCAGTAGCAGCAGCAGCAGCAACAACATCAGCAGCAGCAGCACTAGCAGCACTAGCAGACAGCAGTAGAGCAGCAGCAGCANCTCTCTCTCTCTCTCTCTCTCTCTCTCTCTCTCTCTCTCTCTCCTCCTATCTCTCTCCTCCTCTCTCTGCCTCTCCTCCTCTCTCTCTCTCTCCCTCTCTCGCTCTGTTTCCTCCAGCGATATTCACATACTATTCTACAACAGAAACTACGGCTCACACGGGTCAGCATGCTCGTGTTTGTAGATTCAATGATGGGAAATAGAACCCGACATCACACTATTACTAATCATGCGTCAAACGGCCGACGTACGGTCGCTATTACCGTTACAAATGACCTCATCGACGCATCACGTCATGTGACGCCGTGCACAGAGCTATTTCCGCACGTTCGTAATGATGTATTCTGCGCGCCGGATAATACGATATTTGCGTTTCTTATTAGCATGTTGCGCGCAGCTCTCTCTCGATCTCGCTCTCTCTCTCTCTCTCTCTCTCTCTCTCTCTCTCTCTCTCTCTCTCTCTCTCTCTCTCTCTCTCTCTC
>NW_014585840.1:1815-3311 GCF_000485595.1 Priapulus caudatus
TGCGTGCCAGTGCGTGGAGTTGCGTTGGGCACGTGCGAGGCGTGACTGCGTGCCGATGAGTGCGGACTGTGTGTTGTAGCCGGCGACCTGCGAATATGTGTTTGTGTGCTGTGGCGTGTTGGTGATGGTGCGCGCGTGTATATCGTGCGTGCGTGACGGTGCGTGTCGTGCCGTGTGTTCGTGTGTGTAACGCCGTTTCGCAGTGGCGTGAATATACGTGCTGTGCCGCTGCGTGTAGTGATAAGGCTACCCAATCCGTATATAGCTCTAGCCTCCCCTCCCCCAGCTCCCCCTTCCCCGAGCCTCCCTGCCCCCAGCCATCCCTTTCCAGCCTCCCTTCCCCAGCCTCCCCTCCTAGACCTCCCCTTCCCCAGCTCCCTTCCCTTAGCTCCCCTCCCCCAGACCTACCCCTTCCCCAGCCTCCCCTCCCCCCATGCCTCCCCGCTCCACCACAGCCCTCCCAATCCGCCCACGCACATCCCCCTCCCGCCAGCCTCCCTCCCCCAGCTCGCCTCCCCTCCCCCCAGCCTCCCTCCCCCAGCCTCCCTCCCCCAGCATCCCTCCTCACAGAAGAAAAGCGTATTAAATTCTTCCGTATTGGACGATCAAATATTCGCTCTAATAGAAGCACTTAACTGTCGCTTGAATTGGCTCCCTATCGGCTCCCCGCCTCGCATGCACGCGCGCACGCGAGCGTCACGGAGCGGCAGAGCGAGCGCTTAAAATTCACAACGACTCTCTCGCAAGAAGAACCATATATTTCACTGAACGACTTCTCGACGTGATTTGCGTCGCACTGAAGAGTCGTTCTTCACGCTGTGTGCGTGCGTGCGTGCGTGCTTGTGTGCGTGCGTACGTGGGCACGTGTGTGCGTGTGTGTGTGTGTGTGTGTGTGTGTGTGTGTGTGGCGCGCGCGCGCGTGTGTGTGTGTGGCGTGTGTGTGTGTCGCGCGTCGTCGTGTGTGTGTGTGATGACATTCCGAGAGAGAGAGAGAGAGGACCGTAGAGCAGATCGCAGCAGAGAGAGAGCAGGCAGAATAGAGACGCAGACAGCTTCCCGCAGTACTGTGATTGGAAAGTAAGTCATGTTTCCGCATGATTTTTCTCTGAGCGGTCAGTGTACTATATTCCCCTATTTACGCCACAGTCAGTCATATGTGCTGCATCACCGAATGAGGAGAATTGTTTTATAGCACGTGGGTGATCTATAATTCTATATCACGTACGTTTACGTGTTCAAGCGCAACGAGATCCGCTACGATCACAACAACGCGGTCACAACGGCTTATGACCTTGAGGAGGGCCATTTACAACTGCCTATAGTCTGTCTAGCTGCCTGAGGCACTATTAAAGTCTCGTGCAACTTGTCCATAGCTCGATCCCTCTATAATATGTGACGTCTAAAAATGCGCAAGCGTCGCCTAGTGCCAAATAGTCCACTGCAGCCCTGTGATAAGATTGTCGCGTATATATATATATATAATATATATATATATA
>NW_014585841.1:0-1582 GCF_000485595.1 Priapulus caudatus
TGCTAATTAGGGTGGTGCTAATTAGGGTGGCAGTGTGCTGCCGCTGCGGCTGCCACTAGCCTACCGCTGCTGTTACTGCCGCTACTGCTGCTGCCACCGCTGCTACTACTACTACTACTGCTGCTGCTGCTGCCGCTGCTGCTGCTGCTGCTGCTGCTGCTACTGCTACTACTGCTGCTACTACTACTGCTGTTACTGCCACTACTGCTGCTACTGCTACTGCTACTACTGCTGCTGCTGCTGCTACTGCCGCTGCTGCCGCTGCTACTGGCCCTGCTGCTGCTGTCGCTCACTGTGCGCGCCGCCGCCTGCCTGCTAGTAGCAGCGGCAGCAGCGGCAGTAGCAGCAGCAGCAGCAGTAGTAGCAGTAGCAGTAGCAGCAGTAGTGGCAGTAACAGCAGTAGTAGTAGCAGCAGTAGTAGCAGTAGCAGCAGCAGCAGCAGCGCGGCAGCAGCAGCAGCAGTAGTAGTAGCAGCAGTAGTAGCAGTAGCAGCAGTAGCAGCAGTAGCAGCAGCAGTAGCAGCAGTAGTAGTAGTAGCAGCGGCAGTAGTAGTAGTAGCAGCGGTGGCAGCAGCAGTAGCGGCAGTAACAGCAGCGGTAGGCTAGTGGCAGCCGCAGCGGCAGCACACTGCCACCCTAATTAGCACCACCCTAATTAGCCATTCTAATAATTATTTCAGCGTCATTTTAACGGTGTTACGCACCGCGTTATTTATATAACCAATTACAGCTTATTAGAAACAAATGAGCAGCCTGTACAAGAGGGCGCTACCGTATCGTAACCTATGGCAACCGATGATGGTATCACGTTTGAAACATTGTTATGATGTCAACGTTAGAACGTTCGCCTCATTCATGCACGCAGGTTAATGTAGCAGTAATTTTAATAATGAAAAGATTAAAGAGTTTTATTTTAGCCGCCATTTTCCCACTTTAGGCACAAGCTAGTCGGGAATTCTAGTTTTTGCTGTTGGATCCATGATTGACTATTAACGTTAATTTTGTTTTTAATATTGACAAACTGTACATCAAAGCAACACAAGAACGTCTTAATTCTATTTAGCTCGGTCGAATGCTCTTTTCATTTCTTGTAACAATAATTCAATATATACTGCGACTAACTGATCATGACTTGGTGGAAGCAAGCATGCTCATGCGACATCGTCTGCTCTACTGATCCACGTGACCAGCTACACTAGCGACACAGAGCTGTGACGGGGGTAGTTGACCCATTACAGGGGGCGCCACATTCTCATATTACTTTGCGGATAACTAAACAATTGTTGAGATGAAAGAGAGAAAATGTGTGTAAAAAACCTTTGTAGAATAGTGTAAGGATTTGTAGAGCAGTAGCAGCGGAATTGTAGTGCAGTAGTCGTTAGTAACAAAGAATTCTTTTATTTGATGTTGATACGAATAATACGACATTCTCTCTTCTCCAATCTCTCTGTACATACACACACGCACGCACACACGCAAGCACGCACGCACACACACACCCACACATACACACACACGCGCGGACGCACGCACACACACACACACACATACACACACACGCGCGGACGCACGCACACACACAC
>NW_014585841.1:2514-3310 GCF_000485595.1 Priapulus caudatus
TATATATATATATATATGTATATATATATATATATATCAGGAGTTAATGAAGACAAATTAACTCCTGATATATATACATAGTAGTCTGTTCTCTCGTCACTTACCTGCTCGTGTGAAACTCTGCTTCAACTATAACTTTCTCTCGTTCGCTGGCTTCGCTGGACGGAGGCTGAGGAGAGAGAAGATTCGGAGGATGCTGCTGCTGCTGCTGCTGCTGCTGCTGCTGCGATATCTCAGTGTTGGTAAAACAGTTTCCTGACCAGACGGACCCAGAGTCTTGTCTGGAGCAACGGTGGCAGCACTAGTACCACACTCTAGAGTTGCTCAATAACAACAATTCTCTTTATACCTTCGAAACCCGAGAGAAAGAGAGGAGGGGGAGAGGAAGGAGGAAGGGCGTGCGCGATAGAAAGAGGGAGAGCGAGATGGATGGAGATCGAGAGAGGAAACAGACGCTGCTTGCACGATGGTCGTCGAAGAAGTGAGGAATAGAAGGTTTGATGATCTCTCAGGAGTTGGATAGAGCTGCTAGCGCGTGTGTGCGGGAGTTAGTGGTGAGTGAGTGTGAGTGTGCGAGAGAGAGAGAGAGGCACCGGTAGACACGCTATGAGAGCGTCACGCCACGTCGCGTTATATATGAGCGCGCATGCGCAACGCACCCCGTCTCTCTCACCCTCTCTGCCTCTCTCTCCCCCGCGCTCGCTCTCTCTCTCTCTCTCTCTCTCTCTCTCTCTCTCTCTCTCTCTCTCTCTCCCTCTCTGCCTCTCTCTCCCTCTCGCTCACTCTCTCTCTCTCT
>NW_014585842.1:0-3310 GCF_000485595.1 Priapulus caudatus
AGTTTAGTTCTCGCTATGCCCTATCTGTCTGGGGCGCCGCGCGTCACTCTTAGATGCCCCGTGGGATAGACTTTAAATCCTCCACGTGTAGCTTCTACCTATGGTGTAGTCTCAGTGTAGTATCTCCTCTCTATCTATCTATCCTATCTATCTATCTATCGAGCTAGTCTATCTAATCTAGCTATCTATCTATCTATCTATCTATCTATCTCAATATCGTATTATAGGATCTATCATATCTCAGCATTTATGTCGATCTGATCTATCTGTATACTATCATCTATCTATCTAGTCTTCTAACTAACTGATCTGATCTATCTAACTATCTAAGCAATTATCTACTCTGTCTATCTATCTATCTACTATCTATCTATCTATCGTATCTATACCTATATATTCCTATCTTATATATCTATCTATTTATTATCTATCTTGGTCATCGCTATTTAGTCTATCTATCTATCTATCATCCTATCTATGCTATCTATCTATCTATCTATCTATCTAATCTATCTATCTATACTATCTATCTACGTATTCTATCTATCCATCTACTACTCTATCTATCTATCTATCTATATTTATCTATCTATCTCATCTATCTATATATATATATATACTTCGCCTCGCCTCTCTTTTTATCTCTTGTAGAGACGAGTGTATGTAATTATGTTAGCGCTTCGGCGTGAGGAGGGGAGATGTCTCGAGGGAGTGGCGAGGTTGCGGGCGGCGACCGCGCGACTGCCACGATAGATAACTCGCCGATAGAGAGAAAACACATTGTATCATTATTGGTTTGCGTGACATAAGATATCGTTACCACATTTCGCTGTGTTACGAAAAAGCATAGGACGCGCCGAAAGGGAGTGGAGAGAAGATCGCGAAAAAGCGCACGCGAGAGAGAGATTGAGAGAGGGGGAGAGAGAGAGAGAAGATTGAGAGAGAGGAATGATAAGAGAGAGCCAGGAGCGAGAAACAGCTGAGATTCGACGAGAGGGTAGAACAGAAGACGAGCACTCCGAGGAGAAGACGAGGATCTGAGAGAGCGGGATAAAGAAAGACTTGAGAGAGTGGAAAAAAAAGAAATGATTGAGAGATATGAGCACGCCACGAACGGATCGTCTCTCTGCTCTTTGTCCACCTCGTCTTCTCTAGTCTTCTCTCTCTCTTGCTCACCCGCCTCTCTCTCTCTCTCTCTCGCCTTTCTTCTCTCTCTCTCGTCTCTCTCTCTCTCTCCCGCACCGCTGCTCCTTCGTCTCTCACGCGCCCGTCTCTCTCTCTCTCCCCCACACTCTCTGCTCGCTCTCTCTCTCTCTGTCTCTCCTCACCCATCTCTCTCTCTCCTCTCTCTCTCCCCGCCCCCCCTGCTCTCTCTACTCCTTCTCTCTCTCTCGTCTCTCGTCTCCTCACCCGTCGTCTCGTCTCGCTTCCCCGCCGCTCTCTCTCTCTCTCTCTCTCTTCTCTCTCTCTCTCTTCGTCGCTCTCTCTCTCCCCGCCTCTCTGCTCTCTTCCCCAACCCTTCGTCTCTCTCTCGTGCTCTCTCCCACCTCTCTCTCTTTCTCTGCTCGTGCTCTCTATTCTGCTCCTCTCTGCCTGATTAATATGTAATTCCAGAGAGATAACATTATAAAGCGCAGAAACAGCGTCTCCGGCCGCGAGCTAATCAGATCGTCGCCATTAGATCGTCTCTGCAACGTGAACGCATTCTCGGTTGACACTCGGCGGAAATTGTACGGCTAATCTATTGCGCGCGCCTCTCCGGCCTAGCGGGCTGCAGGATCGGTTATGGATTGTAGAGATAGCTGTCTTGATGAGATAGAATTGAGTGGGGAGTGATGAGCGATAAAGAAAGCAGAGTGCTGGATAGAAGAATCGAGAGAACGCAGAGAGAGGGGGAAGTAGAAGAGAGATGAGAGAGACCGATGAAGAGATGAGAGAGCGGAGAGAGGAGAAGAAGATGAGAGAGACCAACGCGAGAGCAGACGCAGAAGAGAGAAGAGAGAAGAGAGAAGAGAGAAATGAGAGAGACTGTGTACGTACGCGCGCGCGGGGGCACGAGTGTGTGTGTGTGTGTGTGTGTGTGTGTTGTGTGCATGTGTGTGTTGTGGGGTCTGTGTGTGTGTTGCCGCGCCACCTCGCTGTCCTTTTGTGTGTGTATCTGTGCGTGTGTGAGAGAGGGGGCAGTTGAGAAATGGATAGAGAGAAATAGCGAGTGAAAGAATGGGGAATCGAAGGACCGTGAGAGAAGTCGATGCACCGCACTCACATTCACCGCTAGATAAATATATCGAGTGAGATGGGAGGGGGGAAAGAGAGAGCGAGAGAGGCCGCTAGAGAAAGAGAGAAGGAGGGGGAAGGAAAGAGCTCATCTTTACTGATCGATTTGGATGCCTGTAATTCCTTCTCTTGTAGCACTCACCTGAGATATATAATATTTTCGATCAATCAATGACAGAGATGAACGCTACACACAATTAAAGCTGATCAAGTAGATTGAACATGCTACAGCACAGATCATCTGACAGAGAATGAAAGCCTACACCAAGCATTAGTGACCGCAGGATGAGCCTACACTAACAGTATCAGCTGACAGAGATGAAGTACACACCATATCTAGTGACAGAGTTGAAGTCTTACACACAGGATCACGTGACAGAGATGCCACACGCCCCTCATTTATCAGTGACAGAAATGATAAGCTGACACACATTACTCATGTGACCAGCAGATGAAGATACACACAGGACTCTCAATGACAGAGATAATGAAGCCTTTTCACCACACTGCCCTCCGCATCTCAATGAACGAGATGCACACGCTCACCCACGCATCCCCGTCGACAGCACGACTACACACCCGACCCTACATCAAGATCAGTGACAGAGATAGAGTTTAGCTAGCACCACCGACCCCTCCAGTGACACCGCACCGACTGCAATGCTAGCATACACCCCGCCTTGTTTTCAATTCACACAGATCAGTGACAGAGATGAAGCTACACACAGATCAGTGACAGAGATGAAGCTACACACAGATCAGTGACAGAGATGAAGCTACACACAGATCAGTGACAGAGATGAAGCTACACACAGATCAGTGACAGAGATGAAGCTACACACAGATCAGTGACAGAGATGAAGCTACACACAGATCAGTGACAGAGATGAAGCTACACACAGATCAATGACAGAGATGAAACTACACACAGATCAGTGACAGAGATGAAGCTACACACAGATCAATGACAGAGATGAAGCTACACACAGATCAGTGACAGAGATGACGCTACACACAGATCAGTGACAGAGAT
>NW_014585843.1:0-3309 GCF_000485595.1 Priapulus caudatus
CCCATTCCTCCCCACTTCTCCACCTCACACAGCACCCCTTCCCCCTCCACCCTATTCCTCCTCCCCTCCCTACCCTCCTCCTTCTTCTCCCATTCCTCCCCTCCCTACCCTCCTCCTTCTTCTCCCATACACTTACCTTGAACAATCTCAGTATATTGGCCACCATGATGGACACCTGGCTAGAGGCGGCTCCTATCACACCCGCTACAGGTTTTGGCGGCGTATACTTCGGCGTCCTTCCATCCGCACACTTAAAATCGCTCACATCCAAAGTGTTCATCGACGTCCTTATAAAATCCATAGCTTGCTCCAGAGCATACACGTCCGTAGAGCAAGTATCTTTAATCTCCACGCCGACTGTGACGTTAGGTAGTATGGTTTCGTCAGCGTTGATTAAGTCTATCGCGTAAAGCATAGCTTCCACCCGCTGGATCCCTTTCTCTTTCTTTATGGCACCGCAGGGGCGTCCGGGGGGTCCCGCCTCGTGCATAGGGAAGAGGCCTCCGAAGACGACTTCACCCTTGGTTAGTATCTCCTTCTCCGAGGAGGAGGAGGAAGAGGTGGTGGAGGAGGAGGGAGAACGGGAACGGCGGTGGGAAAGGGAGAAGGTGGTGGCGACGCCGCCGGGGAAGTCGCTCCACGCGTCGGTGGCGGCGGGGAGGAGGAAAGGGAGGAGGAGGAACGGGAGGAGGAGGAGCGGGAGGGGAAGCGGGAGGGGGAGAAGCATGGCTGTGGAGAGGAGGGAGTGGCGGAGGACGAGGAGGGTGGGGAGGAGGAAGAGGATAAATAGGTGAGAAGGCGGAGGAAAGGAGAGGAGAAAAAAAGAGAGAAGTAGGAGTAGGAGTTAGAGGAGGAGGAGGAGGAGGAGGAGGAGGAGGAGGAGGAGGAAGAGGAGGTGGAGGAGAAGAAGGAGGAGAAGGAGGAGGAGGATGAGGAGGATGAGGAGGAAGAAGAAAAAGAAGAAGAAATGAATAAAGATGACATTGCATGCATGACAAGATCTTCGCCTGCGCGCAAACTGCACGCACGCACGCACGCACGCACGCGCGCGAATGTGTGCGTAATGTGATTTCTGGATTTCTCGCCTGACGTACACGGCTGATTTACGATGGGTCTATATATACATATACTTTTGCACGCACGCACGCACGCACACACACACACACACACACGCACGCACGCACACAAACACGCACACACACACATACCAACACGCACACACACACACACACACACACACACACACACACACACACACACACACACAGGTTTATGGTGGCTACCACACAACAGCCTGGACGGTTTTATGGTTATAGTCATTATTAGCACACGCACGAAAGGCGCCATAAACCTTCACCTGGGTCCATCAACCTTGTGCAAGATGGATTTCCCTCTCTCCCTCTCTCCCTCTCCCTCATTCTCTTACTCTACCGCGCGCTCTTTCTCTCTCTATCTATTTCNGAGAGAGAGAGAGAGAGAGATGAGATGAAGAGAGAGCGTTGAAAGAGAGAGAGAGAGCTAGAGAGAGAGTAGAGAGAGAGAGAGAGAGAAGAGAAGAGATTGCTGAGCGTCGAATGAAGAGGAGAGAACAGGCGTCGTACCTGTATGTGTCTATGCGTAATACACGAGTGACCGTAAGGGATTTCACGAGTGCAAAACAAAGTGAACAACGGGGTGAACAACGTGAGTGAACAGCGGTGAACAACGTAAGTGAACAGCCAGGTAATCTACGCAGCTCTATCTAGCGGGAATCGATCTACGGAGTTTATTTTAGAATTTTAGGCGGCGTGCGTGCGTGCGTCGCGTTTGCGTGCGTTCGGTAGTAGTAAAATGGACGAGCGTTCGCTACCGTTAGTCCTTAGACCTACATATATTCAGGTGTCTTACATAAGGTGTAACGTTACAAAGCACTGTGTGTTGTGTGTGTTGTGTGTGTGTCGTGTGTGTGTGTGTGTGTGTGTTGTGTGTGTGTGTATTGTGTGTTGTGGTGTGTTGTGTGTTATGTGTGTGTGGTGTGAGTGTGTGTGTGTGTGTCGTGTGTGTGTGTGTCAGGTCAAACCTGACCTTACCAGTAGCCACACCTTACAGGCGCAGCTAGTGCCGCCTTACCTCAAACAACGCCATGGTTCAGCATCTCGCGATACATAACACTTGCGTGAGCTGAGTAGGCAATATTTCTTTACCTAGTCCGTGGCGAATTTTTCAACGGTGTGTTATATATATTATTATATATCATATATATAAATAATATTTTATATTATATATTATTATAGTGTATAAATACATTAAAATATTATATATATATTTGGTATTCGTGATAAAGCTGAGCGCAGGAGCACATCCTAGTCGGCGGAAAAGTTGCGCCGACGTGGTTAACATGACGTCGTGCGACCGGAAAGTCACCGACGTTTTTTTGCCGACGTATTCCTTGGTTTAGTGTGCGTCTCCTGTGTGTGTGTCGTGGTGCGTCGGCTTTAGAAAACCGTGTAAGAAGACTATGTGCGCATCGCGTGCAACCGTCGCCGGTCGTCGGCCGCCCGGTCCCGACGTAATCTAGACACAGGTTGTTCGTTATCACGGTGATTGTTCGATGCGTAGGCGAGCGGCTGTCGTTGTCGTTTCGTTGTTCGTCGTGGGCGGACGGAGGTGATGTCGTCGCTGCCTGACGTGTGTGGTTTTGCTTGCGGTCCAGTGTCGGCCGGTTCTGCGGCTGTCGGCTAAGTGTAGAGGGCCAACAACACGACTAACCAACAGCAAGCATACAGCGGCAACAGCAGCGGCAGCAGCAGCGGGCATACAGTCAGCGGCACGCCAAGCAGCTGCACGCTTAATGTCTTTCTCCGTACACGTACTCGTACGGCAGAGGTACGTACTGAACGCGTACTCCGCACTCGCGTGTGCCGGACCGCTCGCCGTAGCACTCCCGTAACTTCTGCCTCCAGCCTCCAGCTGCCGCTACTACTACTACGCCGTGTGGGGATGCTGCCACTGCTGCTGCGGCGACTGCTAATGATAGAGCCTGCTACTGATGCTGCTGCTACTGATGCTGATGCTGCTGCTGCTGCTGCTGCGGTGGCGCTGTGGTCGGTGCACATGCTGGATGGGGAGTGAGCGCCATAGAAGTAGAATAGAGGTTACTACTTACAACTACTCTATTCTACTATTCCTATATTTCTTATATTCTGCTTCCATGGTGAGTGTGCGTGCGTGGGTGCGTGCGTGCGTGCGTGCGTGCGTGCGTGGGTGCGCGAGACGTGTAGAGATGGGTCTATGTAGAGGTGTGTGTTATAGTTCTATGTAGAGGTGTGT
>NW_014585844.1:0-661 GCF_000485595.1 Priapulus caudatus
TATATATATATATATATATATATATATATATCTAGCTATCTAGCTATCTATCTATCTATCTATCCCTCTCTCTCCTTTTTCGCTTTTTCTGACATCCTCATTGTCTCACTCTCCTCCCTCTCTCGCTCTATCTTTCCTCATCGTTCACACTAGATAACAGTAACACGCTTTTGCGCCGTCTACCATTCTTTCTCGGTGGAAGTATAATGTCATTAGGCAAGCCTCATTCAGGTCGAAATACTTCGTTGGACGGTGGCTGACTATACATCGAGCTCCCCGTCATCAATTTTTGTGCTGACAGTGCCTGCGGCGAGGTACCGCTGCGCAGAATTCTCCCGCAGACTCCGCAGGATTCCACGTATTCGCTGCGGCTCCCTGCAGGCAGTAAAGCGAACGCAAACCTTCGCGCGCGCGAACGCGGACCTTGGGAAATTCGCAGTTAACTGTAGCAGAACGCGACGGTGACTCACGTTTCGACTCCCTCCGCCCGCCAGCAAGCAGTCGTCCACACACTACACACACACTACACACATACACACACTACACACATACACACACGCGCGCGCGCACGCACGCACGCACGCACACACACACACACACACACACACACACACACACACACACACACACACACACACACACACACACACACACACACACA
>NW_014585844.1:673-1689 GCF_000485595.1 Priapulus caudatus
CCACCACCACACACACACACACACACACACACACACACACACACACACACACACACACACACACACACACACACACACACACACACACACACACACACACATTCACATACGAGCTGTGCGCACTATATATTTATTGATGATAGGTTATGAACATATCTCGATATGATGCGAAGATATACGACGTCCAGGTGATACGAATAACTGCATACATGGGGTGAAAAGTGGCACTCCGAATAGGACCACTATATGGTTTAACAACAACCGTACAAAAGATTAAATACAGAAGATTGAACGGCAAGGTTATGGAACAGGTTGAGTGCGCTGGCACGGTCACAGACATCGTGACGAATGTATCTGCCCTAGTGAGATATGAGGTGATAGATATAATTATGTGGACTGAATGGAGAAACAACTATCACATTTAATTAGTATAATAGGGGGAGGACATTTCGCCCAATGTGTATGCTTTATTTTGTTCGTGATCTTGTCCACGATTCTTCAATAACGTGAGCGTCAGCAGTGCTACTAGATAAAGTTAGGCGAGGTGAACTTGCTTATTGATATTCGCAGTGAACAAATATGCGAAGCGATTCGACGTTGAATTTCTTCCCGTGCCTATGTGGCGCATAGGGCGGTGCCTATCCCTATTTCCTTAACCCGAGGCCAGGTTGTAGTAAACGCTGGTATTAATTGTCGCGGATTTTCTCACTGTAATGCAGTGTTGTCCATGCACAGAAGCACCCATGCGCAATGCTAACAAAACTAAATGTCTTCGGGCGCCGATAGATGGCGCGAGCAGCGCCAAAGCGGTGGTAGTTAGCGACAGATGGCGCCAAGATGCTGCGATTTCGTCACGAGAAACAACTGCGTGATATACGTATATATATATATATATATATATATATATATATATATATATATATACTATATACGTATAGCTACGTAAGTAGTAAGTAAACGTAAGTAAGTACTAAGTTAACTACTATAGTATAATCGTATATTAACGTAGTGTTAGT
>NW_014585844.1:2657-3308 GCF_000485595.1 Priapulus caudatus
TACCTTACCTTACCTTACCTTACCTTACCTTACCTTACCTTACCTTACCTCACCTTACTTTACCTTATCTTACCTTACCTTGCCTTGCATTACTATACCTTGCTTTACCTTACCTTATCTTACCTCCCCTGAAGTTACCTTAGCTTAGCGTAAACGACGATTTGCCCCTAAAAGAAAAATCCTTACGCACGTTGTTATGTGTTCACCACTTAAGAGGGATCACCGCCTAATCGGTACATTGTTCCCGACGTGTCCCGAGCAGGGATCACTGTACTGTTACGTGTGTGTACGTCTGCATGCAGCGCGTGTAGCAGCGAGTTGGAAGCCGCGTTATTGTTCGTCATTGCTTTGCTTGCAGTCACAGCACTCCGACTGACATGTGGACGAACGGAGGAATGAATCACTGGAAGAAAGAGATGGCTGGCGAGAGAACGATGCTCAGCGAATTCGCTCAGGTGTATATATATATATGTATATATATATATATATATATATAAAAATGTGTGTGTGTGTGTGTGTGTGTGTGTGTGTGTGTGTGTGTGTGTGTGTGTGTGTGTGTGTGTGTGTGTGTGTGTGTGTAGTCGTAGTGTGTGTGTGTGTGTGTGTGTGTGGTGTCGTGTGTTAGTGTGTAGTGTAGTGTGTGTGTTAGTG
>NW_014585845.1:0-1068 GCF_000485595.1 Priapulus caudatus
CACGATAGCACAGGCGATTATGGCAAATGGAGGGCTATATGACGCTAATGACAAATGACGTCACATATATTATGTGTTAGTGAATATAACTATAAATATCAGCATTTGAATTCCACATAGTAAATAGATTTGCATGGTTAATACATATTTAGCCAAACATATGTTGTCGCAATGTAAATGTTACTCGCTTATAATACTAATATAAATAGTAAATTGCGTCGTGGTTTCACTGACGTCATTAACGTCATGTTAGACCTGACAAAAAATAAAATAAAATAGATATATAATATACTCTCCACCTCATTATTAGCTTTTATTTGATACCAATTTGACGTATTTTGAATATACTATTAAAAATAGACCGCTGCCAAATCTTACTATGTATTTCAAAAATTATGGCGGCCTATTTTGAAAAAGGGTGCGGGCGCACGCCCTCTCTACCGAGGTCAGATTTTTTGGGGGTCCACCCCTAAATAATTTTGTCTAATAGGTCAAAGAGCATTGTGTGCAAAAAATTTTTGCTGCTTTTTCACAAAGTGAACCTAAATTTTGGAGGGGCTAAGGAAGCTGTACTACTGTACTTACTAGCTGTACTATTGCTGCTTTCGTTGTATCTTCTTCATCTAGCAGAAATATTACGATCGTAAATTAAATCACATCATAGTGAAATGAGCAAGGGGCGCGCACGTATCACGTCAGTCGATCACATGGCATTTGTAACGTTAAGCAGACGTAATGTAACCAAAGAGTATAAAGCCGTGAACTACGGCTTTCTACTTTTTGATATAACCGAAACATATGTTGACAATAAGCGTACGTCTATAAACTAACTCACAATAATATACATCACTGTACTGGTGTATACCCCTAAAGCATGAAATGAACCTGACAAGCGTGATATAATGTACTTATGAGGTCCGTAATCAGAACATTGTAAAAATTCTTCATTGTTCATTTTTATCTTGAGTTTTTAATGCAACCGTTGAACGACTCTTCATCTCAATTGTTGTGGCATTTGCGACCTATGTTGTCATAACCACTTACCTTGGCTCTTTGATTTTGGAACAA
>NW_014585845.1:3049-3308 GCF_000485595.1 Priapulus caudatus
AGTGTCATATTTCCGGCCACTATGGAGATCTGAAGGCCATGTGTTGACCTTCAAATATTATCAACCAACACTTCTTAAATGTGACTGCTTTATTAATGGGACAAAGGTGCATAATAGTGTAACATATATACGGCAGATTCACTAGAGCATCTGAGGCAACTTCTACTGGCCGATTACGCTGGCAGTTTTCTCGTTTGCTCTAGTTGCGTGAGAAGATTTAACCGGTATATCCATGTTTTGCGCAAACACATCCTCCTGT
>NW_014585847.1:0-3306 GCF_000485595.1 Priapulus caudatus
ATTTTAATTAATTAAATTAATTGATCCGGATCACCACCAAAATGATGATCAATTCTAAGTTACCCCATTTCTAAACGCTATCCACTGAAAATTAATTAATTAATTAGATTAATTGATCCGGATCACCAACCAAAATCTATAAATTCTAAGTTAAGGCGATTTCTATTCTGACCTATTACGTGAAAAATTTTATGACAATTCGTCCATAACGTGTTTCGGGTTAGCTGTAACAAACCACAAACCCACCAAACCCCACAAACCACCAAACCCAAGTCAAACCAACAAACAGGTCAAAACACAACAGCCCGGTGAAAACAATAATAACGGGTAATAACCTCTTGCCAACCCCTTGCCGGAAAACGAAGGCGCGTAAATCCATGCGGCTCGTCACGACATAAGTGTCTATGTGAGATAATCTCTTACTCACAAGCTTACTACAATCAGGGCGAATTTAGGGTAGGGGTGATTGGGTGCTAGTTCCGCCCCTCTGTTGACTAACAATTATTTTTACATAGTCCGCGCGGCGATGTACGAAACGTCACTTGATGCATAGGTAAATTATAATAAATTGAGCGGCAAAGCAGGTTACAACCCTTTTGCAGCTTTTTCACATCATTCACAGAACGAAAGGAAAGAGTTTGGCATAGTCGCGCTCATCCCAGCGTGTCATGACACATCGAATAATGAACGAGACTTAAGCAATGGCCGTGAATGTGGATGTGAATGTGCAATGAGATGGATGTGTGTGTTTGCGACGCAGCACACAAGGCAGAGCTGGACGCGCCCAACTGCAGCCCGCAAACGCGATACGCAACTGCAGAGCTACGCGCAGCACAGAGAGTGAGAAGAGAAGAGAGAGGTTAAAGGAAATTGTGCTTTAGCTTGTCAAACCATGTCTTGATAATAAAACTAAAATTAGGCATGATTAGGTTAGTAGTGATCTTTAGTCATCACATATTGTTGCTCCATAGAAGTGAATAGTTCAAACAAAAAGAAGATAATGTGTGCGTAGTCCAGGGGACATGACAGCGGCTGTACATTTACTCAAAAGCGCCTGCAAATACCCATCTCCTGCTATCTACAATTATTTTTTAGAACCCACCCTCCCTCTGTCTGCGTCACAATCCATTTCACCCTAGGCTACGGCCCCTCTGGCGTCTGTAACGATACACATACCTTTCGATTGCGATTCCGTACTCCGATGTTAGCTTCTCTGATTCCGATTCCTTCCGATTCGATTCGCCAAAATATTAAATGTCATCCTATTTTGTATATTTTCCATTATTTATGCATTAAAACTCTTTTAAAACCAACTTATTACATTCTTCTTTTCTGATTTTCATTTAACAAATTCAGCTTTAAGCGAATAATAAAGGCAGCAAAAGGCAGCTTATAATAATAATGAAAAGGTATAAGTCAACATGACTGATAATGAAAATTATGAGAAAGTTGCCAGAATTGAATACTAAATTGGTGAAAATAGAATAGAGACCCACTATTAACGCAGTGCAAACATTATCATATAGCAAGTAGGAATACTAAGTCAAAAAACACCATAGCGTATGTGGGCACAGCCTTGCCAAAAGTGTGAAATAAAATTAATTGTACGTATCCATATAAATCAAATTATGTAGCTGGTCCTACTGGAACCAAAGCTTTGACAAAGCAAATAAATTATAGTGTCAACACTGACCAGAAACTTAAATTGAATAAACTATTAGAGATACCCATAGAATGCACAGTCAGCTGATAAACTGTCAAATACCAACATCGTTTCAGGCGGCGGATTTTTCTGCGTACACGATGCCGTCCGTAGGAAATAATAATAACATTTTCCTATGGTATATAATACGGTATATATTTTTCATTCATGTAACGGATTTCTAGGATTTTGAGCGATTCCTGTTGGTTTCATGAAATAACAATCGCGTACGCGAGTCCCTCAATCCAGCCCTGTAAAACAATTTGGGGGATACTGCTGTGGTCGCTGATTGGCTAACTGAGCAAGTCGTTACTATTGACGCAATCAGAGCGGCAGCGTCTGCATACAGCACTTCGGCTAGCACCATACAATGCTAACAATCAACTAGCGCGTTGGATGCGAATCGAAATATCGTGAAAGGTATGCGAGGATCGGATCGAGGGAAGAGGAATCGGCGATTCGATTCGATTTCGGCTGGATCGTTAGCAGGCTCTACGGGCCTCCGTACATCGCGCAAGCACACACCTACGCGCGAAAATCCCGCCCATACTACACATAGTTACCTATGAACGGACACGCATGCGCAATGTGGACCGAGAAGCACTACTTTTCAGCATATATACATTATATATACCCGTCACTCCGCCCTTCTTCCTAAGCATTTCGCATCGTTGTTTGCTCTCGCAGAACGGCTCTTCCTTTACGCTCGTATAAACGCCGTCCTATTCGGCAGGTTAACGTACGACTACGTCGTTCTCTACTACGTGAATAGGAGGACGTCTGCGAGTCGACAGCTGTAAAAGTTGTTCGGGGTATTATAGGCATTAAGTCATTCCTCTTGGCATGGGACGTGTGCGAGCTGACATTGAAATCAAAATCCCTGAAGCGCCTGGTCGTATTAGGCGCGCCGCAGGTCGGAAAAACGTCCATTGTCGCAAGGTTCGTCTAATTACATATTATCGTAGCAGTTGTACGCGAGGAATGTGTGTGCGCGAGAGAAAACTAGTGAGCGAAAAATCGTAAATGCGCACAGAAGAGAACGAGCGCAAGAGAGAGACAACCATATATATATATATATTTATTTATTTATTTATTCATTTATAGAGACTAGAGAGAGAGAATAGAGAAGAGAGAGAGAGAGAGAGAGAGAGAGAGAGAGAGAGAGTGAGAGTCAGAGGGAGAAAGGGAGAGAGGGAGAGAAAGAGAATGAGAGAGGGTGAGAGAGAGAGAAAGAATGTGTGTGCGCGTGAGAAAAACAGTGAAAAACAGATTATAGTATAAATAATATATATAGATAATATATAATGATATTATATAAGATAGATAAGATTATAAGATTTAAGATATAAGATTATATAAGATATATATATAGATATTATATAATGATAGATATAAAGTGCGCACAAAAGAAAAATAGCGCAAGAGAGAGACATACAGATATATATATTTATTATAAATTTTATTTATTCAATTATGGTGACAGAGAGAGAGAGAGAGAGAGAGAGAGAGAGAGAGAGAGAGAGAGAGAGAGAGAGAGAGAGAGAGAGAGAGAGAGAGAGAGAGAGAGAGAGAGAGAGAGAGAGAGAGAGAGAGAGAGAGAGAGA
>NW_014585848.1:0-326 GCF_000485595.1 Priapulus caudatus
GAGAGAGAGAGAGAGAGAGAGAGAGAGAGAGAGAGAGAGAGAGAGAGAGAGAGAGATGAATACCTGCTTGCTTCTTTAGCCTCCTCCTTCTCCTCCTCCTCCTCCTCCTCCTTCTCCTCCTCCTTCTCCCCTTCCACTACTACTCTTGCCTTCTCCTTCTTCTTCTTCTTCTTCTTCTCCTCCTCCACCTTCTCCACCACCTTTTCCTTCCGCCCTTTCCCCTTCTCCTCCTACTCAGACTGTACTCGATACGAGACTACCTCTGCCTCCACTGCTGCCTTCTTCTCCCCCTTCTCCTGCCGCCGCCTCCTCCTCCTCCTCCTCCT
>NW_014585849.1:0-339 GCF_000485595.1 Priapulus caudatus
AGAGAGAAGGAAGGAGGTAGGTAGAGAGAGAGAGAGGAGTAGGTAAGAGGTAGAGAGAAGGAAAGAGGTAGATAGAGAGAGAGAGAGGAGTAGGTAAGAGGTAGAGAGAAGGAAAGAGGTAGATAGAGAGAGAGAGGAGTAGGTAAGAGGTAAAGAGAAGGACGGTGGTAGGTAGAGGGAGATAGGAGTAGGTAAGAGGTAAAGAGAGGGAGGGAGGGGTAGGTAAGAGGTAGAGAGAAGGAGGGGTGTAGGTAGAGGGAGAGAGGAGTAGGTAAGAGGTAGAGAGAGGGAGGGATGTAGGTAGAGGGAAAGAGGAGTAGGTAAGAGGTAGAGAGAAGG
>NW_014585849.1:1907-2565 GCF_000485595.1 Priapulus caudatus
TCTCTCTCTCTCTCTCTCTCTCTCTCTCTCTCTCTCTCTCTCTCTCTATGTCTTCTCTCTCTCTCTCTCTGGTCTCTTCTCTCACTCACTCAATTTCTCTCTATATCTCTCTCTCTCTCTTTCTCTCTCTCTCTCTTTGACGCCACTTACACTATCCCACGCACTCCCCCTCTCTATGAGGTGGCGCAAACTGGCCCCCACCGAGAACCTGCTACCTTCTTAGCTGGGTTCCTGAAGGAGGCCGCTATGCGTTTAATAGTATATGCAACACCCCACACGGGGGTCAATCCCCCAACGCTGACCATGACTGGGAACACAACCCACACATATACCCCGTATCTGTCTTACAGATACGCACACCGGAACAACACACGGGCTGGGCCTATAGATACAATAATGTAAGCAGCAAGCCATCATCCATCATGCAAGCCATCATGCAAGCCAGCAAGCATCATGTAAGCTAAGCCAGCAAGAGTAGGGTACACTTGTGTTGTATCTAGGGTTGGACCCATAGCTTTTTCACGGTTTCTCCCTCCCATCTCCTTCACCACTCAATGGAATACTAGACGCACACACACACACACACACACACACACACACACACACACACACACACACACACACACACACACACACACACACACACACACACACACAC
>NW_014585849.1:2590-3303 GCF_000485595.1 Priapulus caudatus
CCCCTCCCCCTCCCCCCAAACACGCACGGCGGACCAGCATGTCAACGGCAATCTGATAATCTGACGAGGTCTTCTGTTTGTAATACGTCATTCTAGACATCTCGCACACTTATTACACATCTATTCACGTCAGATCCCCTTGATGCAATTGGCAGTGCGTTATCGCGTGCACGAACACTCCCCTTCCCCTTCCCTCACCTTCCCTCCCCTTAATTCCCTTCCCTTTCCTCCCCTCCCATCCCTCCCCCCATCGTTTTACCGCCGCCGGTTGTGACCCTTCGAGATTTGAGTTTTAATTAATGGAAATTTTACATAAGCATTAAGCAACGAGCGTTTATCGATGTTCAAAGCCGCCGTCGCGTGTGAATCTACTCACGGGAGGCAAACGGAAAACACACGCGCATTAATTACTCACGAATACACTTTTTCGATAGCTCTGCTCCGAGTGCGGGTGTGCTATTATAATGGGGTTATATTTAGAGAGGTATTTTTTAGTTCGTCGGGCATAATAAGTGCTCGACGCTGATGTTTATAAAACTGAAGAGCCTAGCGAGAATTTGTTGTTTCGAAACATGTGTGTGTGTGTGTGTGTGTGTGTGTGTGTGTGTGTGTGCGTGTGCGTGCGTGTGTGCGTGCGTGCGTGCGTGCGTGCGTGTATTCGTGCATGGAGCGTGCGCCCCTCGCGTGTGTGTGTGTGTGTGTGTGTGTGTGTG
>NW_014585850.1:0-3303 GCF_000485595.1 Priapulus caudatus
GAAACGACGAGAGAGAGAGTGAAGATCCGCAGTGGTTGAGATCTGCAGGGATGGAGGATGGAGGGGATGGAGGCGGAGGAGGAGGATGAGGGGAAGGAGGAGGATGAGGGGGAGGAGGAGGATGAAGGGGAGGAGAATGCAGACATACCGGACAGCAGGCTGGAGGCTGGGCAGCATTAACACACGATCACCATCCGCATCTGTTAGCACTAATGACGGACAAACAGACACCGACAGACACACGCGGAGCTCCAACACTACGATAGTAGCAAACCCAACTCTGCCTCCTCCTAGTCTCACTAATTGCTGACAACGATTTGCGCATTTCTTCAGCTGGTGGTGGTCTGAGATGGATGCTAACGCGCGTGTGTGTGTATATAGCGTGTGTGTGACCAGTTAGAGGTGGCTGATGCCGCTGATGCTGGCTGTGTGGGTGTGTGTGTGTGTGTGTGGGTGTGTGTGTGTGTGATGTGTGTGTGTGTGTGTGTGTGTGGTGTGTGTGTGCGAGGCGGTGTGTGTGTGGTGTGTAAGCGTTTTGTGTGACCAGTTAGAGCTGTGTGTGTGTTATGTGTGTGTGTGTGTGTGTGTGTGTGTGTGTGTGTAGTGTGTGTGTGCGGTGGCGTGTGTGCGTATGTGATGCGTGCGTGCGCGCTGTGTGTGTATGTGTGTATGCGTGCGTGCGTGCGCGTGCGTGCGTGCGTGGCGAAGCGCGTGTGTGTGTGCGTGTGTGTGTGTGTGTGTGTGTGTGATGTGTGTGTGGGTGCGTGGTGTGTGGTGTTGTGTGTGTGTGTGTGTGTGTAGCGTTTGTGTGACAGTTAGAGCTGTGATGTGTGTATGTGTGTGTGTGTGTGTGGTGGTGTGTGCAGTGTGTTGTGGTGCGTGCGCGTCGTGTGTGTATGTGATGTTGGCGTTGCGTGCGTGCGCACGGCGTGGATGTGTGTGCGTTGTGCGTGTTAACATGCTGCCTGTATGATCATCACATTTCGTCGTGCATGTTGTGGGTGGTGCTAGGGTGTTGTTGTTGTTTGTTTGTCCGGTGTCTGCGAGGAGAGAGTGTTTGCATGTGTGGGTGGACATGTCCTGATAGTGTGTGTGAGCGTGTGTGTGTTTATGTAGTTCATGTGTGCACTGTTAGAGTGTGCTCGGTGGGTAGCAGGCAACAGCAGCAGCCACACCAGCAGGCAGGAACGACAGACACAGGCAGCAGCAACATACAGCAGGCAGCAAACAGCAGGCAGAAAACCAGAAGCAACACGCGCAGAGCACGAAGCGCAGCAGTTAGTAGTAGTACAAGAAAAGCGCAGGTTGCCAAGCGAGCTCCAGCATCTCATCCCCAGTCTGATCCTCATCTAAGCATCGGCCGCATGCCTCATGTCGCTCATGCCTATCAGCAGCATCCTCTCCTCAGGCTTCATCTGAGCCTCCCATCATCTCATCCTCAGATCTCAAATCCTCAGGCTCCTGTTGTAGTCATCATAGTATCGTTAATGCCAGCGGCGGCGGCGGCGGCGGCGGCGCAAGAGCGGAGCGCAGCAGCGGCAGCAGCAGGCAGCAGCAAGCGGAGCGGAGCAGCGGGCGGAGCAGGCGGAGTACGTAGAGATCTATAATAGAATGATGCTTGGAACGTAACTCAGTTAGAGTGCCGTTACGTAATAACACGAGGATGTAACGGTCTTTGTTTTGATGGGTGGGGAGGGGGAGGGGAGGGAGGGAGGGAGGGAGGGGTAAGGGGAGAAGGGGGGGAGGAGGAGGGAGGACGGGCTGTAGGCACATCTTCTGCATTTCTTCCGCTACTTCCAACTCTTTCCAGCCCCTTGGGAGGAGAGCGGGAGGGAGGTAAAAGAGGAGACAGAGGAAGAGAGAGAGATACCGGAGCATGCGCAAGCCGCCATGTTGGGAATTAAGTTCCCTCGCTTCTCGCTCCTGCCCGCTCTCTCCTCCTCTTCCCCTTCTCTCTTCCCTGCTTGCTCTCCTCCTTCCTTTTGCCCCTTTCTCCTCATCCTCCTCTCCCTCTTCTTCTTCTCCTCGCGCCTCGCCGATCAATTGTCGGGGTGTGGGATGAAGGGATGCTGAGGAACAGGGATGACAAAGATGCGGAGAGGATGAGGAGGATGCTGCGAGGATGAGGATGAGGATGAGGCGCGTCCACGCATAAAAACAATGCAGACTGCGGGAGGCCGGGCAGATGTACAAGGAGCGAGCAGGGCAGACAGGCAGGGCGGTCGGGGGCGGCAGGACAGCAGGCAGGATGGGGCAGACAGAGCGGCAGGCAGGATGGGGCTGACAGAGCGGCAGGATGAGAGCAGGCAGGGTGAAATGATGTGTTGCCAAATTAATTAATTAACAGTTTAATGGCCGTTTAATTTGGTCGTGATCACGCGGCGTGCCGTGTCTGCACGCAGGGTCGTATATATATATACATATATGTGAGTATGTATATATATATATATATATATAAATATATATGGGAGTATGTATATATATATGGCGGCGAAAATGTGTGCAGCGCGGTGTGAGTGGAGCGATGTCGTCATCGTCATCGTCATCATCATCCTCATGATCCTCATCATCCTCATCATCATCTCATCATCATCCTCATCATCATCATCATCATCATCATCATCCTCGTGAAAAGGAATGAAGCCCTCATCTTCTTCAGAGCAGCATCTGCAGCATTATCCGCATCTTAATTACTGCATCGCTATGGGAGGTCATCAGCTTTGTTTCTAAATCACCCGCTCACGAAGATGCTGCTGCTGCTACTGCTGCTGCTACTGCTGCTGCNCCTCCCCTCCTCCTCCTCCTCTTCCCCCTTCTCCTCTTCCTTCGCCTTCTTCTGCTTCTCCTCCCACTCCTCCCCTACTCCTCCTCTTCCCCCTTCTCCTCTTCCCCCTCCTTCTCCTCCTCCTCCTCCTTCTCCTCCCCCTTCTCCTCCTCCTCCTCCTCCTCCTCCCTCTTCTTCTTCTCCTCCTCCTCCTCGCGCCTCGCCCGTAATTGATCCGCTGCGGGATGAGGGATGCTGAGGAAGAGGAGGATGCGGAGAGGATAAGGAGGATGCTGTGAGGATGAGGATGAGGCGCGTCCACGCATAAAAACAATGCAGACTGCGGGAGGCCGGGCAGATGTACAGGGAGCGAGCAGGGCAGACAGGCAGGGCGGTCGGGGGCGGCAGGATGGGGCAGACAGAGCGGCAGACAGAGCGGCAGGATGAGAGCAGGCAGCAGCGCGTGCAAATGAATGGCTGCCAAATTAATTACACTTAACCTTTAATGCGCCGTTTAATCTACGTCGTGATTAAATGCA
>NW_014585851.1:0-1424 GCF_000485595.1 Priapulus caudatus
GAGAGAGAGAGAGAGAGAGAGAGAGAGAGAGAGAGAGAGAGAGAGAGAGAGAGAGAGAGAGAGAGAGATAATGAGACTAAACTGGGTTCTACTACTAGCATACACAAGATGACTTCTACACCGGCGGATTGAAATAAAATATCGATTCTTTTTACCACGCCTGCGTGCTTTTATGCGTGCGTGCGTGCAGCATGTGTGCGTGCGCGTGCGTGCGTGTCTGGCTTCTCTTTCTTGCCATTGCACGCGACTTCATTTGCGTGTGCTTGTGATGCTAAACTCGCCTGCTACCCTGTCTGGATACGGAGGCTGAGGGATGCGGGAGGCTAAGGGATACGGAGACTGAGGGATACGGAGGCTGAGGGATGCGTTAGGCTGAGGGATGCGGTGACGGCTGAGGAACTGCGGGAGGCATGAAGAATTGCGGGGGCTGAGGATGCGGGCCGAGCTCGCAGGGATCGCAGGAGGCTGAGAGAATTGCGGGAGCTCTGAGAGCGGGAGGCTGAAGGATCGCGGGAGGCGAGGCATACGGAGGCTGAGGATATGCGGGCGGGCTCCGAGGGATACGGGAGGCTGAGGGATGCGGCGATAGAGGCTGCAGGGAAATGCTGCGAGATCTAAGAATCGGGAGCGCTGAGGATGCGGAGAAGGCTGAGGGATGGCGGGAGGCTGTAGGGATACGTGAGGCTGCAGCGATGCGTGAGCCTGAGATGCTGGCGGAGATAAGAATTTCGCGGAGGCTGAGATGCGGAGGCTGAGGGAATGCGGGAGGCTGGATGAAATGCGGAAGGCGAGGCCATGCGGTAGCTGAGAGCGATGCGGAGGCTGAGGGGCAGGGATGCGGAGGCTGCAGGATGCGGGGAGGCTGAGAAATGCGGGGAGGCTGAGGGATGCAGTTCGAGGCTGCAGCGGATGCGGAGGCTGAGGGAGCTTGAGGGATGCGGAGCTGGAGGGCATGCACGGATCGGGCTGAGTGGATGCCGGAGGCGGCGCACGCTATCTTCCTGCTCGCCTAATCCCGATCTCACGCCGCACGCCACCATTGTTGTCGCGCGTGACGTCATGTGGACGCAAGGACGCGGCGAAACTATGCAGAGCGGGAGGAAGAGCACGTAGAGAGATGCAGAGATAGAGAGAGAGAGAGAGAGAGAGAGAGAGAGAGAGAGAGACTGAAAGAGAGAGGAGCATGCACGCTACAGTATAGGCGGGTGTGATTACGGACGAATTCGAACATAAGAGAACACTAGAACCATAAGATACTGCAGTACGCAGTCATGCAGTTAGTAGCATTGAATATGATAGTCCGTGAATGAAACCCGTTGTGAAATTCCAACATGAGTTTAATCCGCTACTATAGCGTCTGATGCAGGCGTGCCCCCTTCTCGCTGTCCTTGTCTGTCTGTCTGTCTGTCTGTCTGTCTGTCTGT
>NW_014585851.1:1671-3301 GCF_000485595.1 Priapulus caudatus
CAAAGAGATCTCTCTCTCTCTCTTATTCTCTCTGTCTGCTCTCTCTGTCTGTCCTAGGTCTCTCTCCTCTCTCTCTCAACATCCTCTTTCTCAATTTCTCTCTCTCCTTCTCGTCTTTCTCTCTCGCGTCCTCCTCACCACCCCTCCCCCTCTCCTTCTCCTATCTTCGCCCCCTCGCGCTCCTCCCATCGTCTTGTCTCGATATGCTCCCCTCCCCTCCCCTCTCTCATATCCTCCCCCTCCGCTCTTCACTCTCTTCTCATATTCCTACCTGCTCCCCTCGTCCGTCTCTTCTCAAATATCTCCCCCCTCTCCATCCTCTTTTCTCCAATATCCGTCCTTATTCACCCTCCTACTCCTTTCTTCTCGATGATCCTCCCTCTTGCCCTTCTCCCTCTCGTTCTCAAATCTCCCCCCTCCCCTCCCTCTCTTACTCATCTCCCCCTCCCTCCCTCTCTTTCTCACATCCTCCCCCTACCCGCCACTACGACCGTTATCCCACTAGTTGTGATCACAATCCCTCCCCGCTAACCGCCACGCAGACTCCTCGTTGTCGGTGTGTTTAACCCTTCACCCCCGGTGATCGTCTGCTGTGATGTAGCGAGGGTGACGGGTCCGCCGTACGCACGCGCCGCTATGTATGTATCGTCTGCTCGCTCGCTATATACTAGTAGTTCGATTGGCGTGTGTGTGTAGTGTGTGTGAGATCACCCGGGTTTGAACGCAATAGGTAATGTACACACACCATCATCAATCATTAAATCACATCATGCACCAGTCAATCAAATCATCACCATCATCATCATCATCATCATTCACCATCAAGCATCATCACATCATCACATATCATCCCATCATCATCAACAATCATCATTCAATCACCATCATTCATCGATTATCACCCAATCACCATCACCATCAGCCATCATCATATTATCGTCATCACCACACACACACACACACACAACACACACACACACACACAACACACACACACACACACCATCCTCACACACACACACAGCGAAAACACACACACACACCACACACACACAGGCGAGGGGGAGAAGGGAGGGGAGCGAGGGGAGGGAGGGAGAGGAGCGGAGGGAAGGGGAGAGGAGCGTGAAGGGGAGGGAGGGGAGGGGAGGGGAGGGGAAGGGAGGGGGGAGGGAGGGAGGGGAGGGGAGGGGAGGGGAGGGGGAAGGAGGGGAGGGAGGGGAAAGGGAGGGGGAGGGGCAGAAAGTTAGGGAGAGAGAAAGGGAAGAAGGGGGAGAGGGAAAAGGGAGAGGAGAGAGGAGGGGCAGTGAGTAAGGGAGATAGAAAGGGGAGGGGAGGAAGAGGAGAGGGAGAGGGGATGGAGAGGAAGAGGCGAGGGAGAGGAGAGGGAGAGAGGAGAGACAAGGGATAGAGAGGGAAGGGGGTAACAACAAGAGGGGAGGGGAGGTGAGGCAGAGAGGATCGAGGGGAGGTGAGGGAGAGAGAGAGAGAGAGGGGCGCGGATGCGAGAAGGAGAGGTGTGTGTGTGAAGGTAAAAGAGACACTACAAAAACAAATGAATAACCTGCATTCAACTAATTTTCTTTTGGGAACATCTCATCGTTAATCGTTTATGTATACACATATACAGCCT
>NW_014585852.1:0-3301 GCF_000485595.1 Priapulus caudatus
GGAGCAAGAAACTTCAAGCGTTATTCCTGGTACTGTTGAAGCTGGTATCGCTACACGTAAACGTTCAATTAAAACCAGCGTGTTAGTTGATGATGGTGGTATTTTGATTTTAGGTGGTTTGATACAAGAAGAGGTGAGCGATACTGAAAGCAAGGTTCCGTTACTGGGTGATATCCCGATTATCGGTTTCTTGTTCCGCTCTAAAAGCACGACTAAAACCAAAGCTAACTTAATGGTGTTTTTACGTCCGAGCATTTTGCGTGATAGCAAGGATGCGGCATTTGTCACCAATGAAAAATATAATTATCTTCGTGGTATCGAGAGCGAAGCGTATAACGAAGAAGATGGAAGTTTTGGTTTGTTAGATAGCGCAGCGCCGAGACTGCCACCTATTGAGAATTTGGATCGTTCGAAGCAAACGGTTGAAAAATCTCAAGTCGATCTAGATGACGATGATTGGGACGATGAAGATGATGATGGATACATCTAGCGCTCATGAAATCTCGGAATCAATTGATGATGCGGCAGCGCAAAGTTTTTTTGATAATGAGACACCATTAACAGCACAGGTTTTCCTTATGCGTTTGTAAACGTCATGGCGTTGGATTGGGCCAAATTACGAAGAAGGCGTTAATGCTACTGCATTATGGGGGCAAGCTCACAAGCCCCTCTGTACTCGCAGAAATAATGCGTATTACACGCAAGAACATCTCTTTAACTTCTACTACTGAGGATCAGTTTTCGGCCATGCTTGCTCAAACTTATGAGCAAGGCAGTGATCAAGCCATGGCGATGATGGAAGGAGTCGGTGAGGAGTTGGATTTAGAACAACTGGCAGAAACGTTAGAGCCTGAAGATTTAATGGATGCGGATGATGATGCACCGATTATTCGTTTGATTAATGCTTTATTGAGTGAATCAATTAAAGTTAATGCTTCTGATGTTCATATCGAGCCATTTGAAAATCATCTACGCGTTCGTTTTCGTGTTGATGGTATGTTGCGAGAAATTTTGCAGCCGCCAGGCAATATAGCACCGTTAGTTATCTCTCGTATTAAAGTGATGGCTAAACTCGATATTGCAGAGAAACGTGTGCCGCAAGATGGGCGTATTTCATTGCGTATCGCTGGTCGTTCTGTTGATGTGCGTGTTTCAACATTGCCATCAGGTCACGGCGAGCGTGTTGTAATGCGTTTGTTAGACAAACAAGCGGGGCGTTTAGATTTAGAACAGTTAGGCATGTCGCCTTATGTGCATGATAGCTTCAAGAGTTCATTGCATAAACCACACGGAATTATATTGGTTACTGGGCCAACCGGCTCAGGTAAAACCACAACTTTGTATGCAGGTTTAACTGTACTCAATGTTAAGTCGCGAAATATTTTAACGGTCGAAGACCCGATAGAGTATTACATTGACGGCATTGGGCAAACGCAAGTAAATACAAAAGTCGATATGACTTTTGCACGTGGTTTACGATCCATATTACGGCAAGATCCAGATGTGGTAATGATTGGTGAGATTCGAGATTTAGAAACTGCTTCTATTGCGGTGCAAGCAAGTTTGACGGGGCACTTAGTTATATCAACATTACATTACTAACAGTGCTGTCGGAAGCAATTATGCGTTTGGTGAAGTATGGGCGTTGAGCCATTTTTATTAGCAATCGAGTTAAATTGGTTTATGGCGCAACGTTTGGTGGAAATTTATGTCCCATTGTAAAAACGCCTCACGAAGAGTTACAGAAAAAGAGCGGTGAATTGGTTTAGTTTTGAGGCAAGATGAAACCACAATATTTTCGTCCGGTTGGATGTAAGGAATGTAACCAGTTTTGGTTATATCGGTCGAAGTGGTTTGTATGGAATTTATTCCTATCGATAAATAAATTGCGTCTAATATGATTCATGAGGTGAGTGCGGCAAGCGATGGAAGAATATGCGAGAACAGTTTTCGCCAGTCTTACACAAGATGGTAGGCGCTTTAATACTTGAAGGTGAAAAACTTTCTTAGAAGAATATTGCGTGTTAGTAGAGACGATTGATAGGCTTTCATTAATAATAATAGTGAATAGTGATAAATACACAAAAAAACTTAATGTTAGGCTAAAGCGAGCAGTGAAAAACTTCGGAAGTTATAAATCACTGCTCCGCTATTACTGCTCACTATTCGTTTGCATCTAAAAGTGGCAGCTTTTGATTACATTGCACTCGATGCAAAACGGTAAGGAGCTTCAAGGTGTAATGAAGCAGATTGCGGCAAGAACAGGCGCGTCATTATTTGCGTGACAAAGTTTGATGCCTTTAGAATAAAACGGAAATGCGGAATAAAAAATCGAAGGATAAAAACAAATCAGGCATTACAACCAAGTTTAAAAAACCTCAATTTTTTTCAGCGTAGCATCAGTAAACACAGGAGCTTGCATTATTAGACTCGTCAATAGACCTAACACTTATCAAGGCAGCTTACTTTTAGATGAAACACTAGCTGCACGTGTGCAAATCAAACAGAAAAGCAAGAATTTAAAAGTATGCTTTATGCCATTCGTTCACGTGTACTTGAAGGTCATTCATTAGCGACCGGTTTGGCAGATTATCCAAAAGTATTTCCTGAGCTGTATCGCGCGACGGTTGATGCGGGTGAGCAATCAGGCCATCTCGATACGGTGTTAGAACGTTTAGCTGATTACACGGAAAGTCGCCAAGAAATACAAGGCAAGGTTAGACAGGCATTAATATATCCCGCTTTTCTATCCTTATTTGCTGTTGCTATTGTCGTGTTTATGATGACAAGCATTGTGCCACAAGTCGTTTCAGTGTTTGAAGATACGGGGCAAGAGTTACCAGGTTTAACTATTTCACTAATCATGATGAGTGATTTTGTGGTTGATTATGGTTCGTATATTTTTGTCATTTTAATTGCGGCTTTTGTTGGTTTTCAAGTACTGTTAACGAAACCTGCTTTTGTAATGAAGTATCATTTCTTTTTATTGAGACTGCCTTTGATTCAGCGTTTAGTGCGTGGTTTAAACGCCGCTTTGTTTACTCGCACTTTCAGTATTTTGACGGGCAGTGGGGTGACTGTTTTGGAAGCGATGAAAATTTCTGCCAAGGTTGTTGCTAACTTGCCGATGCGAGCAGCGATTTTAGAAGCAACCAGTCGTGTTCGTGAGGGTACTGGCATTAAAAAGGCGCTAGAAACTAGTAAACTTTTTCCACCATGACCTTGCAGTTAATCGCTAGTGGTGAAAATAGTGGTAAGTTAGAGGAAATGTTAGAGCGTGCTTCAACGCAATTAGAGCGCG
>NW_014585853.1:0-926 GCF_000485595.1 Priapulus caudatus
GTGTGTTGTTGTGTGTGTGTGTGTGTGTGTGTGTGTGTGTGTTGTGTGTGTGTTGTTGTTGTGTGTGTGTGTGTGTGTGTGTGTGTGTGTGTGTGTGCGTGCGTGTGCGTGTGCGCGCGTGCGTGCGCGCACGCTTGTGTGTGTGTGAGAGAGAGAGAGCGAGAGTGTGTGTGTGTGTGCGTGAGTGCGCCCGTTTCCAAAATCTCACTACATAACATGTATCGCGTACGTACGTAATAAATAAAATTAATACGAAGAGACATTTAGTAAACTATAATCTAACAATGATTAATCGTAACTATCAATAAATTTATAATTGTAACTTTACTTTATAAGAAGAGTATTGAATCCACAATGATGACGCACATCTACAGCCACATAATTATATCGCTGATGTTTTAGATCACCGCATCACAGAAAACATTCCAACCTCCTACCTCGAGTAGTTGTTGCAGCGCACCACCTGCTGGAATTATAGGGTTGATCATACTCTGTGACGCCAACGCTTCAAGGCTGTTAACAATAGGTTCAAGTCTTGGGCAGGTCAGAACGGCTATAAGTTTACCCGTGTAGATGGCAGCAACAACGATAGAAAATATCCACCACGTTGACAGTATCACTCGGGTAGACAGGCGCTTTGGCAGCCATATTCCACCTATAATAGGTACATATATACTAGCAACAAACAAAGACACACCTGCGTGTACGTACACGCACTTACAGATGAAAAGACAGTTCCGAAATTAGTACATAGTTATAGTACATAGTATAGGCGGTTCCATAGGTACATAGAATAACACGTGTATGCGTTACTTATTAATTAGTATAGAGGGGATTATTACATAGACCGAAGGTCCGATAGACCGAAGGTCCGATAGACCGAAGGCCCTATAGACCGAAGGTCCGATAGACCGAAGGCCCTATAG
>NW_014585853.1:2739-3300 GCF_000485595.1 Priapulus caudatus
CGGTCTATAGGTCCCTTTTCAATATTCGGTCTATCGGACCTTCGGTCTATCGGCCCTTCGGTCTATAGGGCGGCCCCCGATTTGGTTGCCACCGTTATGTTTTAATTATAGATACACCATGCATACATTACTCGCGATTTTTAACTCCACCCACCATTTTAATAAAATGAACATGAAATGTATTAAAAGAGTACTGCACGGTGACATTTCTACCCTCGTGTGGGGTGGTGTTGAAGATCGATTTGTTTACTGTTAACGACGGGCTAAAATGCGTTTGCTAGTGTAGCCTATATACCTGTGTGGATGGGAAAGGCTACAATATTAACAGTTTAACTCCTTAGTTGAAGAAGGTTAAATTTATATGAGATGCATTAAATTGCTGTACTGTAGACATCACCGAGCACCCACCCGTTTCCTATTTTGCATTCATACAGCTTTTACATAAATTCTTTCCAGCTGCGAACGTTTGCATTGCGGTTGATGCATGCAACCCATTATGGCCTTGTCACACATTGACGATTTAGACAGCGTATGCCGGACGTATAAAAATTTCTCTAAAAC
>NW_014585854.1:0-840 GCF_000485595.1 Priapulus caudatus
CGGTCGTCGCGTGATACATACCGCCGGTCGGGCGGTCGGGCGGTCGTCCGCGTGATACATACCGTCGGTCGGGCGGTCGGGCGGTCGTCCGCGTGATACATGCATGTCGTCGGTCGGGCGGTCGGGCGGTCGTCCGCGTGATACATGCATGTCGTCGGTCAAGCGGTCGGGCGGTCGTCCGCGTGACGCATGCATGTCGTCGGTCGAGCGGTCGGGCGGTCGTCCGCGCGATGCATGTCGTCGGTCGGGCGGTCAGGCGGTTTTCCGCGTGATACATGCATGCCGTCGGTTGGGCGGTCGGGCGGTCGCGGCCGCGCGCGTGCGTCCGTCCGCGTGCGTGCGTCCGTCCGCGTGCGTCCGTCCGTCCGCGCGATACATGCCGTCGGTCGGGCGGTCGGCCGCGGCCGCGTGTGGCAATTACCAGCGCGTGTTCGCGTGTCAGCATCAAGCGTGCGGCCGACGGCGCGTGACCTACATAGCGATAACGCGAGATCATCGATTGAACCGTCAGCTTCGACCTGCCGCGAGTTTTAACGGGGAGGAAACAATTCGATCCCACCGCCAATGACCACGAGAGTTGGCGTTTTTCCTAATTGAAGCCATCCAGCTCTATTGCCGATAACGAGTCAGCCGGTCATATTAGCGCAGTCGCCAGCGGTAGTGTAGGCGGGAGAGGGTGCATGAGAGACGCCGAATCAATAGAGAGGGAAGAAGGTGAGGAGAGAAAAACGTAAATGAGGACATAGAGAGAGAGAGGGTGAATGCGCGCGCGAGAGAGAGAGAGAGAGAAGAGAGAGAGAGAGAGAGAGAGAGAGAGAGAGAGAGAGAGAGAGAGAGAGA
>NW_014585854.1:2421-3300 GCF_000485595.1 Priapulus caudatus
CACACACACACACACACACACACACACACACACACACACACACACACATACACACACACACACACACTCACATACATGAATACACACACTCGCGTGCGCATATGCAGACCGAAGCATAATATAAGATTGCGCCTTCGTTTACTCTTACAAAAATCACTTATAAAGACCAGAAATCATTGACGCGTCAGTGTTTGCCAACTCTGGCAATGCACAGCGTAGGTAGCCGAGGTTGCCACCCCATGCGCATGAAAGAGAAAACAATCAAAAGTTCGAAACAATATGCAATGCAACGAATGAATCAGTGTGTAGATTCTCGCAAACGTAAAAAAAAGTCGCATTGACGGGATTTTTGTTTACCCCATTAGCTGTGCTTTCGGCTGCTTTCACGCGCCCCGTGCTTTTCAAATATAATCAGCCTTCAATCAGATATCGCGAAAATCTCATCCCAATATTGGCGCACGCCGCTACGCGACGGTTGATGGCGTGCTTTCAAAATCGCAACGAGAAATAAATCAAGTCAAATTTTGGAGGTTCGTTGATCGTCGTCTCCTTCCTGTCCACACACAGGTACTCGCGCGTTAACAATGCAGTTGCAACTGTTGCGCAGCCTATGCGTGCGTGAGCGGAGTGGCAGCAGCAGCCGCAGCAGCAGGAGCAGCAGCGGCCGCAGCAGCAGAAGGAGCAGCAGCAGTAGCAGCAGAAGGAGCAGCAGCAGCTGCAGCAGCAGGAGCAGCAGCAGCCGCAGCAGCAGAAGGAGCAGCAGAAGGAGTAGCAGCAGTAGCAGTAGCAGCAGCAGCTGCAGCAGCAGGAGCAGCAGCAGCCGCAGCAGCAGAAGGAGCAGCAGAAGGAGTAGCAGCAGTAGCAGCAGCAGCAGCCGCA
>NW_014585855.1:0-3300 GCF_000485595.1 Priapulus caudatus
TATTTATTTATTTATGTTATTTATTTTATTTATTTATTTGTTTATGTTATATTATTTATTTATTTATTTATTTATTTATTATTCATTATTCATTCATGGTTATTTATTCATTTATCATTCATTCATTCATATCATTTATTTGTTCATTTATTCATGGTATTTATTTAATTTATTTATTGCATGTCATGTTGTTTAAAATATTCCTATCTTTATAATAATATATGATATCACCGCACTTGGACCGTGTGGCACCGGTAGTATGAATCCGCCATTGCAAATCATGATGGCGGTAGAATTTGTGCGAGGACGGGGTGGGAGACGCCGAGGGCACAGGAGTCCCAGCAAGCAAGGGGGCGAGGACGACCAGGGCAGTTAAGTGATCGCGGGCATGGGGGGAGCGATGGCTAGCGATATTGCGAGTTCTGTATAGCACGTGCGTGCACGCGAAAGAGGCAGAACCGGAGAGACGTGTAGGAATCGTGGCCTTACCACTATACTTACATTACTTACTACTTACTTAACTTACTTACTTAGTTAGTTTCAGTTAGCTTAGTATAGTTAGTCTAGTTTAGTTACGTTAGAGTTAGTTAGGTTAGTTTAGGTTGGTTGGTTGGTTGTTAGTTAGTAAGTTAGTTAGTTAGTTAGTTAGTTAGGGGTTAGTTTGTAGGGTTAGTGGTGGGTTTACTATTAGTTAGTTAGTTAGTTATTAGTTAGTTAGTTTAGTTAGTTAGTTAGTTTAGTTAGTTAGTGTAGTATTTCGTTAGTGTATTTAGTTAGTTTAGTTAGTGTCAGTTAGTGGTAGATTAGTTAGTTAGTTAGTTAGATTAGCTTTAAGTGTTAGTTAGTTAGTTACCTACTTGAATTACCTACTTATGTACTGTACTGGTACTTATTTATTTATTTAACTTACTTACTTGTCTTTCTTATGCTTACATATTATACTTACTTACTTACTTTACTATATGTGTGTGGGTAGGTTAACGTTTACTTACTTACTGTTACTTACTTACTTACTTATATAATTTAGTTGTACTTACTTTACTTAACTTACTTACTTAATTACTTGACTTAATTACTTACTTATATGAACGGTTTAGTGTACTTGACTTACTTTAAGACTTACTTACTTACTTATATGATTTAGTTACTAAAAACTTACATTGACGTTACGTACTTACTTTACCTTACTTACTTACTGTACTATACTTACGTTCGCTTGATAATTTTTAGTTACGCATACTGTAACTTAACTTACTTACTGTTACGCTTACTGTACGCTACGACCCATTTTTGCGCCTAACTCTCTCGTCTGCTCCTCACGCCACCGGCATCTCCTCCCTTAATCTCTTTACTCAGGGTCTCATCCCTCCCCTCCGCACTCTCTCCGTATCTCAATCAGTGCATCTCTTCTTTCAGTGTACTCTCGGCTCTTCTCGCCATCCCTCCGCTGCCCATCTATCATTCTCCTCCTGCTGCTCCTCATTCTCCCTCTCTCTCTCGTCTCTCTCTCTCTCTCTCTCGGTCTCTCGTCGGTCATCTCTCTCTCTCCTCTCCTCGCTCGCTCTTTCTGCCCCTCCCTTTCTCTCAACTCTCTCCTCTCTCTCCTTCCTCTCTCTCATTCTCTCTCCTCTCTGCCCCCTCTCTAACATCTCTCTCCCGCTCTTTCCCACTTTCTCCCCTTCTCTCTCGCTCTGAAAGTATCCATAGCATAGCTGTTTATTCCACGTGGACGTGACCGGCTCGGTCCCATCACTGGAGGATAATTCATCAGGTGCTCACCGTAACCCAGGTACACGTGGTGACGCAATTGCGTGCGTCACCACCGACACTGTCACGGCTGCTAACTATTGCTAACTAGCGGTGGCAGGCAGGCAGGCCAGGCAGGCAGGCAGGGCAGGCGGGGAGTCGAGGGTGAGCGTGGGCGGACGTGTATGACACTATCCGGCTGAATGTATAACATTGCATTTATTAAAATATTTAATACGTGCGCTTTTCGCACCGAGTATCATACCATGGGCTGTGGGCAGAGTGTTGCCGATCTCTCCCTGTGGTAATCAAATGAACTGATGATGGAATAATATTGACGACGACTGAATGAGATATAATGATGATCGATGTGATGATGAATGATGATGATAGATCGATGATGGATAAGATGATGATGATGACGAATGATGGTGGCTGACGATCGATGATGAGATTTATGATGGCGACTGATGATGATTTATTACACATTAATATTCTTTACTACTACTACTAACTACTCACTACTCACTACTACTACTACTTACTGACTGACTCTACTACTACTGAACTACCTGACTACTACTACTACTTATTACTACTATCTGACTCACTACTCACTACTACTACTAACTTACTACTACTACTACTACTACGACTAACTACTACTCACGTTAGTAGGCCTAACTACTTACCTACTATTCATTACGACCTACTATTCGAACGCCTACTACTACTACTACCCCACTACTACCCTACTACTACCCCACTACTACCCTACTACTACCCCTACTACTACCCTACTACTAACTATTACGACTCTACTACTACTACTAGACTACTACTGACTACTACCCTAGCTGACTACCTACTACTAATATCTACTACACTGCTTCTACCTACGCTGCTGCTAGCTCTACTACTACTACTACTACTACTACTACTACTACTGATAGCACTATTATTAGTATCGATATATGGTAGGCTGATGACGATATGAGCTAGCTCATTACAACCTTTCTGTAAAGTGCTGCGCGGACAAAGTTTGTTGCAGTACTAAGCCCGGCCTATTCTCACACGCAGGCCCTCAACTTATAAATGAAAAAGTTGATTATAATTTATAAACTTAATCAACTTAATTAAATTACCTAATCAACAAAGCCCTCAACTTTATTCTACCTGGATTTAAATTTTAACATTTTTAATTTAAGATTTTCTTTCAATCGCCGCCAGCAATGAGCTGTCAGTTGCACAATGTCGTGATTATCGAAGAGAATTAGAATGAAAATGAAAACGCGTTAATAATTCACGCGACCACGCGCACGAACAGAGTGACAGAGGGGCTGTGATGACAAGAGAGAGCGAGGGAGAGAGAGGGGTGGGAGAAAGGGAGATGCAGAGTAAGAGTGAGAGAGTGTGTGTGTGTGTGAGAGAGAGGAAGAGTGGATGAAGGAGATAGAAGGGGAGAGAAAGAGAGATGGGGAGCGCCAGAGAGAGAGAGAGAGAGAGAGAGAGAGAGAGGGAGAGAGAGAGAGAGAGAGAGAGAGAGAGAGAGAG
>NW_014585856.1:0-896 GCF_000485595.1 Priapulus caudatus
GCGGATAAGCCCTAATTACATTCTACCAATTGACGGCCGCCGCTGCGTGTGGTTGCCTGAGGGTGCATTCTAACGATGTCATTAGTGGGGTAGCGTCGTTAGCTCTGACAACAACATCGTCATCTTACGATCCACACACGCAGCGTTACCCTTATGCACGTATGCTGTTCCTCCTCGTCATCCTCTCTGTCGCTTTCCCCCTTCTCTCCCTCTATCTAGTTCCCTGTACGTCTTTCGCTCTCTCTCTCTCTTTCTCTTTCTCTCTCTCCTCTTTCTCTCTCTCTCTCTCTCTCTCTTTATCACCTCCCTCTCTATGTCCTTCCCTCTCTCTCTTTCCTTCCCTCGCTCGCTCTCGCCCTTCCTCTCTTAGTCGTACTCCTTCTTCATCTCTGCACTGCTCACACACCGCCTGTGCAATATGCATCTGACCGTCATCGCCATATTGTAACATTACGTGATTTGCATTAAACTAGTTAATTAGATATCGAACGTATTTATTGGCGCCTAGCTGGCCGTGTGCACGCACGCGTCTGTGTAAGCTCATATCTGAGACAGCTATGATTAAAACTGAGGGTCGAAATGGTTTGGTTTTTCCAACTATGTCGTATTGTATTCGTAATATTCCATCTGTGGCTCCACCATGTGATGTAATATTAGCAGGAGTAAATAATAATAGATTATTAGATTAGTCTATTATTATTCACTCCTGATTATAGTGATCGACGTGGCCTCGGAAATCAACAATTTTCTCTCGAAAGGTGTTTAATCCATACTGCAGTGATTCCGCTGCATAGCTATGATGATCTTGTTCTTCAGTTCTTCGCCACTGAATGTTTACTCTCTGTCTGTCTGTCGCTATCACTCTCTCTCTCTCTCTCTCTCTCTCTCTCTCTCTC
>NW_014585856.1:1936-3300 GCF_000485595.1 Priapulus caudatus
TATTTATCTATATCTATATCTTTTATTTTCTATTCCAGCTCAGCTATCATCCAACACCCTTCCTCACACCCACCAACAACATCCATCCATCATCCATCATCATACATCCATCCATCCATCATCATCATCATCCATCCATCATGCCATTCATCCATCCATCCTCCATCCATCAGTTATCATCATCCATCATCATCATCCATCCATCTCTCATCTCCCATCCATCTCATCCTCCATCATCCATCCATCATCCATCATCATCCATCATCCTCCATCCATCTCATCATCATCATCCATCATCCATCCATCCTCATCCATCATCATCATCATCCATCCATCATCCAGTCATCATCCATCATCCATCCATCCATCATCATCCTCAGCCATTCCATCCCTCCATTCCATCATCATCAATCAATCAATCCATCATCCATCATCCCATCCTTATCCATCATCATTCCAGCATTCTCATCAGTCGCATCCATCATCCAGTCATCATTTCCTCATCCATCTCCATCCATCTCCATCTCATCATCCTCCATCATCATCCATCATCCTCCATCATCCAGTCCTCCATCCATATCTCGCATCCCATCTATCAGTCCATATCTCTCTTCTCTCTTCTCATCTCTCTCTCTCTCTCTACTTCTTCTCTCTCTCTCTCTCTCTCTCTCTATATATATATATATAATCTCCTAGGCACTGCTGCTCACGGAAGCCGTTTAGCTACATAAAGGTGTTTATTAATAATAAATCGCGTAAGCTCTCGGCGTAATTTCTACGATGTCTGTGCATCTAATACGACATTAGACGTTCTGGCTCTTGTCAGGTAGATACAGCACTGTAGATGAAAACGATGTTGCGTGCTGACACGCCGCCGAAACCATGCGCTTGTAATGATAACGCAATTACAAATGAATTTAATTCGCTTTGTTAGATGTAAGACATGCGGAAACTGAATTTATTTCGCAAAACGAGGTTCACACGGGAGAACACTTTTAGCCGTTTTTTTAATGATTTTGTAGCGAATTAACTGAGAATTATACGCGAAAATGATGTCAGGGACAGGCGCCATTACGGCGATTGACGAAATGCGGATTTAACGAGTAATACGGAAACAATTGTGTCAGCGTGCATGAATATGTATTGCGCAACTAGTGCTGCAGAACTTCAGTCCTACTGCTGCTGATTCAACTGTCATGTTCATGTTATGCCGTATACATACAGATATGATCACATTATTATGTAAGCGTGTGCTTAACAGGCATGTACGCGCACACACACAGCACACACACACACACCCACACACACACACACACACACACACACACACACACACACACACACACACACACACACACACACGC
>NW_014585857.1:0-3298 GCF_000485595.1 Priapulus caudatus
GCGAGAGATAGAGAGAGAGAGAAAGAGAAAGACAAACACAGAGTGAGAGACCCGATAAAAAAGACAATCCATGCTTGACTAACAATACATCTACTAGCAACAGTATAGCAGCAGCAAATAACCTATCGATCGCCCCTTTTATAGTGTCCATATATTAAAACACAGCGTCTAAACAAACAATGTACCGCTAATTATTAACTATATGCATACTAATTATTAACTATATGCATACTAATTTTTAACTATATGCATACTAATCAAGTTCAAACGATGAGACGATGCGGAAAACCTCACTGCGGGACGAGAGAGAGAGGGGGAGAAGGGAAGAGATTGATAGGCGAGAGAGGAGGGGGAGGGCTATGGCAGACTTATAGAGAGAGGGGAGTGAGAGATGGGTTGGGGGAATAATCGGAGAGAGAAAATTTAAATAAAAAGATAGATGAGTTGGGGGAATAGGTATTGGGGAAAATTATGGACATGTAGATCGGTTTGGGGAATAATTATAGAAAGAAAATTCAAGAGAGATAGACTGGTTAGGGGAATAATTATATAAAGAACATTAAAGAGAGACAAGCATGAAATAGAGAGAGAGAGAGAGAGAGAGAGAGAGAAGAGAGGAGAGAGAGAGAGAGAGAGAGAGAGAGAGAGAGAGAGGAGAGAGAGAGAGAGAAGAGAGAGGGCAAGAGAGAGAGAGAGAAGAGAGAAGAGAGAGAACGCGGCGCGTGGCGAGAGAGAGAGAGAAGGGGAGAGAGGGGGAGAAGAGGGAGAGAGAGAGAGAGAGAGAGAGAGAGGAGAGAGAGAGAGAGAGAGAGAGAGGAGAAGAGAGAGCAGAGAGAGAGAGAGAGAGAGAGAGAACGCGGGGCGCGTGCGAGAGAGAGAGAGAAGGGGAGAGAGAGAGAGGGAGAGAGAGAGAGAGAGAGAGAGAGAGAGAGAAGAGAGAGAGCAAGAGAGAGAGAGAAGAGAGAGAACGCCGGCGCGTGCGAGAAGAGAGAGAGAAAGAGAAGGGGAGAGAGAGAGAGAGAGGAGAGAGAGAGATGAGAGAGAGAGAGAGAGCGAGAGCGAGAGCGAGAGCGGAGCGAGAGATGACGGAGACAGAAGTAAGCAGAGACAGAGACAAGAGACAGAGACGAGACAGAGACAGAGACAGAGACAGAGACAGAGACAGGACAGAGACCGAGACAAGACAGAGACAGAGACAGAGACAGAGACAGAAGACAAGAGACAGAGACAGAGACAGAGACAGAGACAGAGCAGAGACAGAGACAGAGACAGAGACAGAGACAGAGACAGAGACAGAGACAGAGAGGAGAAGAGAGAGAGAGAGAGAGGAGAGAGATTGAGAGAGAGAGGGGAGAGAGAGAGAGAGAGAGAGCGAGAGAGAGAATAGAGAGAGAGAAAGAGAGAGAGAGAGAGAGAGAGAGAGACCGAGAGAGAGAGAAAGAGAGAAAGAGAGGAGAGAGAGAAGAGAGAGATCCCCCCCGAGAGAGAAATAGAGAGAGAGAGAGAGAGAGAGAGAGAGAGAGAAAGAGAGGAGAGAGAGTGAGAGAGAGAGAGAGAGAGAGGGGGGATGGTATAGATAGTTGAATAGGGGGAAAGGAAGATAAATACCGAGGAAGATAATATATATCTATATATATGTATATATATGTATAAACATGTATATATACATGTATAGGTATAAACCCCCGGCGCTTGCGGTAAATATGCTCCAAATCTCTCCCGCCTCTCTCTCTCTCTCTCTCTCTCTCTCTCTCGCTGCTCTCTCTCTCTCTCTCTCTCTCTCTCTCTCTCTCCTTCTTTCTCTCTCTATCTCTCTCTCTCTCTCTCTCTCTTCTTTCTCTCACGTTTCCTCTCTCTTCTCTCTCCCCCCTCTCTCTCCTCTCTCTCTCTCTCTCTCTCTCTCTCTCTCTCGTCTGCCCTCTCCTCCCGCTCTGTCTCTCTTGTTTTCTCTGCCCTTCCCTTCCCTTCGTTCTCGCCTTCTCTCTCGCTTCTGCGCCCTCTCCCCTCTCTCTCTGTCTTCTCCTTGTTTCTCTCTGCTCCTTCCTTCCCCTTGTTATCTCGCGTTCTCTCTTCGTCTCACGCCCTCTCCTCTCCCCTCTGTATCTCCGTTGTTTATCTCTCGCCCCTTCCCCTTCGCCCTAGTTCTCGCTTCTCTTCTCGCTCTGCCAACTCTCCCATCCCCTCTGTCTGCTCCTTGTTCTCTCTCGCTTCTTCCCTCCCCTCGTTCTGGTCCTCTCTCTCTGCTGCTCCCTCTATTTCCCGTTTCTCTATATTTCCCTGCTCTCCTCTCTCACCTGGCACGCTCTCGCTGCCTCTATTTCTCTAACACTGCCGCAGTCTCTGGGTTTTCACCCGCCGTCCGAGAAAAGCGTGGAAACCCAATGTTATTCCAATTCCTGGCGGGATTCCTCTTCTCGTCTCTTCTTTCTCTCTCGTCGCTCTGCTCTCCTCTTTCCCTCTCCCTCTCTCACTCTCTCTCGCTCTCACTTCCATTTTCTCTCTCTCTGCTCTCTATGCTATATATATATCGCCGGGCAAACCGCAAACCCGACGATGAATAATATCATATCGCGATGTTTGTGAGAGAGAGCGATAGTAAGCAGAGCGAGAAAAAAAAAGCGACAAGAGAGGAGAGAGAGAGAGGAAGAGGGAGCGAGAAGCAGGAGAGAGAGAGAGAGAGAGAGAGAGCGAGAGAGAGAGAGAGAGAGAGAGAGAGAGAGAGAGAGAGCCTAGAGAGAGAAGAGCGAGAGCGAGAGAGAGAAGAGAGAGAGAGAGGAGGAAGAGAGAGAGAGAGAGAGAGAGAGAGAGAGCGAGAGAGAGAAAGAGGAGATATACAGAGATTTAGCGAGCGAAAGAAAATCCAAGATAGGTTGTAGGAAGAAAAATAGAGAAATAAGTCACAGCGAGAAGGACCGAAAGAAAACACAAGAAGCACGTGACCTACTCAACCACATCACGTGATCGCTCGCAACTTCAATCCCTCCGTACAAAACTTCTTCTCTCGCCATTTTTCCCTTTGCTCCGTGCCCCACTCGGCGCCATTCTCCGAACACGCGGACGTGAGAGAGAGCCCATGACGACGACAACGACCCCGCGGCTGCAGCTAATAAGTTATGCGGGTTTGATTTGATCTAATATCGAAAAGTGGTTTTTCCGGCCAACGTCAGTCTCTCTAACCTAGATCCTGATATCTCCACTAATATATCTAAATATGTCTGATATATCTGAGAGAGAGAGAGAGAGAGAGAGAGAGAGAGAGAGAGAGAGAGAGAGCGAGAGAGAGAGAGAGAGAGAGAGA
>NW_014585858.1:0-1789 GCF_000485595.1 Priapulus caudatus
GTGCAGTGTGCATAGACGAAGCTCTGAGGGCAGGACCGTCCGGTGCTGGATGGAGCCAACTTATGCTGTGTGCATCGGCTCAGTAAGTGGAGAGCCGCACCCTGAAGTGCCCTGGGATGAGCGATGGACGCACTTGGTGGTTGAGCACTGGCGTGCTCGTGCCGTGGTGCACCAGACCGATACGCTCGCCGGAGAGCAACTCGAGACGACAATTGGAGAGTTTAGAATTGCGCCCAGCACCATAATCCATATGCAAGCTGCATCATAATGGCACCATGCCACCTATCGTGATGTACTTCACGCGTATAGTTCTGGTCGTGCTACTGGTGCATACTCATAGTGCATTGCGGTTGTTGCACCCACCATGTGGCACACCGACTGCACCATGCCACCCATCGCCACCCCATAAGCACATACTGTACATAGGATGCGAGAGGCGCAGACATAGTGCATGATGTGCATAGTGCATAAGTAGCATGTGCATCGGAGTTGCATAGTTGATAGGCATAGTGGACGAAGACGAAGGGAGACCGAGGGGAGAGAGCATGAGATAAGCATAGAGAGAAGGGACGGTAGCACATGGAACAGCGCGAGGAACAGACACACAGGCAGCTTGACAGGCCATAGCCGGGCTTATGCGGATGGACTTCGGCGCTCGAGGCACACGATAGCGATGCGACGACAGTGCTCACGGGACATGTACGGTGCATAGCTGCTTGCTCCTCTCTCCCTCCTACCGTTAGCATCTCGTACATGGTCCGCGCGTCTGCGCTTCCCAGTAGCTGCGCGCGTCGGTGTGCGCATTTAAGTAGATTGCACTATGCCCATTTTCGTCACAGGTTGTCAATACACGCGACTACCGTCCAGTGGGCGCCATCCCACCTTCCGGCGCCCGCGCCACGTACGTTCTGTGCCGCCATCGCAGCAACCGCGCTTGCAGATACACAAGTCGATGGAAAACCCGTCTATCACCAAGCGCCTCGTCACGTCTTAACCGAGAACCGCATTGAGATAGTTTGCTATTAGAGAGCGAGAGAGGATACTCGCAGAGAGGCTCTCATTTTCGGAAGTGTAAGAGTACGCACTTTAAAATGGACAGGGTCTTCTTCAGGGTGTTGCCTATTCATATCTACCAAGAAATATGTCCTTTGTTCGCAGGATGGAGGGACGAAATGCCGTTCAACCGACGCTACTCACCTGTTTTAATACGTGATACAAAATACGTGATCATATGTGATACGCGGATTCACTCGACTCCCCATGCGCCCAGGGAGGCGCGGGAGAGGGGTCGTTTTCGTAAAACATTTGGAGAATTAGGCCTTATTAGCGACGACGCCTCAAGCGGTATTACGATATAGGATCGGCGTTAGGCTAGATACCGGGCTGAGCTGCGAGATATCCCTACGTTAAAAATGTAAGCGCAAATATTAGCAGGACTATATATACCTAATGTAATATGTTATGTATTCTTAACGTGAATACATAGTGCATTAATTAATGTAAAATATTTGTAGTGTTCTTAACGCTGCAGATAATGATTGATACTCTTGCCTATCGGAATGACAAACATACGTACAAGGTCCGTTTTGTTACTGGCTTCCATATGCAAGACGACGGAGTCATTCAAAGAAGCGGATATCGTGAAGTCTTCGCTATGAACTTGCGCTTAAACGTAGAACATTACATGACAATATGAAACAAAAACTACCTAGAAATAATCAGCGAAATACTCATCGATGTCTACATGTAATACAAGAATCTTATCTATAGTATATACCACGAACATACC
>NW_014585858.1:2609-3297 GCF_000485595.1 Priapulus caudatus
TACCTACGCGCAACTTAAATAATCCGTGTAAGCAAGTTTTGCAACAAACTTCAACTCGTACGACCCCGCAACGTGCACACAGCTGTCTCGACTGCGCGACAATATCCGAGAACAAACGCACAGCTGTAGGCCAACACTAGCGTCACGTGACAGCGTTAAAAACGATCACCGGTTAACAATTATTACACACCTCAAGAGCTATTTATCCTATATTAATAATTATTAATTAAACCTTTATGAGTGCGACTAAAATGGTTCATTCTACGCCGAAATGAAACGTGAAAATGAAGAAAAGAAAGAAGTAGTAAAAAGAGCAAAGGGACGAAGTGACAGCAGATTCAAACTAAAAGGACAGCAATCTTATTCGAGCCATTGAAAACGTTACAAGATTAGGGCGTATATGTAGGAAACCATCTTATTATGGTTACTGACTACTAGTTTTAGCTCGTAGTGGTGCCACATATTCGGTGAGAGAGACAGAGCGGGAGACGCGCGTAGTTAATCGTGGGCTTATCACCGTTCATATTAAACTCCGTTATCACACTGAATAGTTGCTATTACACTGGTCTTTACGCGTTATTACATGCATTGTGCACCTATATGAAATTGTGGCGCCTTACGTCCGTGTGTGTGTGTGTGTGTGTGTGTGTGTGTGTGTGTGTGTGTGTGTGTGTGTGTGTGTGTGTGT
>NW_014585859.1:0-3296 GCF_000485595.1 Priapulus caudatus
GACTACTTAGTCCACTGGGGCTGCGCGGGCCAACGGGAAAAGTGGTACGAAGCAACGCTCGGCAACTATTCCTGGTATGTTTCGTCGAGTAAGACGTGGGCACCCAGCCCGGCGTCGCGGAGTCGGCAGCAACGCGCTCAGGTGGTAGCCACGAATCACTGTGGAGAGGTTTTGGTGTGGACTGTCGTCTAGTCCGACAGGCCCATATAGTCCGATAAACCTCACTAGTCGTAAAGCCACTAGTTCCCGAAAACCCACTCAGGGTGATGGGCAGCACTGCTCAGATTCTCATGGTCCTAATGTTTAATTATTTAATTAATTAATTTGAAATAATCTCTCAAATTTTTAAATTTTTAAAATTACCCATTTAAATTTTAATTTATTTAATTGTTGAATGGCTTAAATGCTTAAATCTTTAATTTAAATTTAAATTTTATTTATTTTTTAGTTGAGCATGTAATTTTTGTAAAATAACCACAAAATGTCATAACAGGTGCTCAGAGGCCACAAATGTAAAAATATTTTTTCTTACCACAAATAGGATAAACAAACTTTATTAATAATATTATTCTACAGAATGTGTGTAAATAGCTGCGTGCGCATGCCCAGGTGTCGTTGTAACGTACGTTAGTGGCGTGTACATTATGTCTTGTACGGCGCGATGTGTCTTCATGACCATGTGATAATATCGAGACGCGTGTTTAATACCACCCTGTCTTCTACGCCCTCCCTCTCCATCCCCCCACATCCCCCAATATACTGAATAATTCCCCACCCTTACCCTACCACTACCGCCACTACCCTTCAACCTACCCTACCTACCCTACCCTTATCATACTACCTCTCCCCTACATCGCGCCCTTAAAAAATTATAATAAAAAATTTGACAAAAGAATTAAAATTAAAAAATTTAAAAATTTATAAAATTAATTTAATTAATTAAAAATTTAGGTATTAGATACGGTACCCTCATCCCACCTGTGGGGGTTTTCGGTACTAGTGGGGTTTCGGACTTAGTGTGTCTTTTCGCGACTAGTGGGCTCGGATAGTTGTGCTTTCGCGACTTAGTTCTCGGCCTCGGTCGGGACTTAGCTGAGCTGTAACCGGAATGGTCTTATAATGCAGGAATTGATGATAACAACAAGACGATCGCGTGTGACTGATGTTGTAACTACACAACATCTAGTGTGTGAGCCTGTGGGTGTATATAATTTTATCACGCGCAGGGCCGTGTGCTGTGCGCTTAGAGTATATGATAGCATTCTTATAGAAAATACATCGATAAATCTCTCACAACTCACTTGGTGACTTCGCCCACCGTATACCCTTCTGGAGGCAAGACCTCCCATTGCTAGGTGTCATACTGTTTTACAGTTTTTTTATTTAACTGGCTCGCCGGGTTTATTGCTACATGAATATGCAGATGGCGGCAAAAAGCGTGCACTATAGCCTAAGAATCATAAACGACGGCGATTCGTCCGGGAAAGTTGTTTTTGGATAAAGAACACACGATTTCGGGGAGGTACAAGTAAAAATGCACCCATGTTCACAAAAATTCCTAAACAGGGCCGAGATCACGTGGGTACCATGACAGAACCGAGAGACGCACAGAGGATGTAAGAGAGAGACTGAGGCGACTGATGATGAGGATAGACAAACTAAGAAGCGAAACGAGACGAGAGAGATGATGAAAAGATGAAGAAGAGGACAGAGATAGACTAGATAGAGAAGACAAGAAGATATTATATATAGATAGAGAGCAAGAGAGCTTGACCGAGGGAGGGAGGGATGTAAATATAGAGGGAGGCGAAGGGGGAGGGAAGGACGGGGAGTGTGAGGTCGGAGAGGGGAGGGGCGATCGAAGGAGGGAGGGAAGGAGGGGTCATAAAGAGATGAAGGGAAGGGAGGGTGTGTGTGATGTGGGAGGGAGGGGAGGCGGCAAGAGGAAGAGAAAGGTCGCGAAGAGAGAAAGAGAGAGAGAAGGGAGTGGAGAGAAGAGAGAGAAAGAGATAGAGAGAGAGTGAGAGAGAATTGAAGCGAGCGAGAGAGACAGGGAAAGTGGGGGAGGGATGAGGTGTTCAAGCAATTGGTTACGTTCACTTTTTTTCGTCTGTAGACGAAGGCGCTGAACAGATGCCATATTTATTTACGTCTTTACTTATTTATTATTTTTATTTATATTTAGTTTATTTATTTGTTTTATTCATTGATTATTTATTTAGTTATTTTTGTTTTATTAATTATTTTTTATTCTTAATTTATTATTTTATTTATGAGAGAGGCGGTTGAAAGAGCGGAGTATAAGTGGGCGAGGAAGGAAGGTTGGAGAAAGAGAAAAATTAAAAAATACGAAATTGATTTAGTAATATGCTAAAATTTAGATTTTATTACCGTGAGCCGACGACGTAGCGTACCGGTGACGTAGCATTGTGCGCACATGTATGCGCTCGGTGTGGAATACGAATATATATATATATTATTTATTATTTACTTACGTATATATTATCTTAATATAGTTGAGAAGTGTGATAAAATGTATCATGAATTTCAAAGTAAAATTCGCACAGCGAGTAATATTAAATCGCATAAATTAATACATATATACACACACATATATATATATTATTATATATGTGCATATATACTGGAATTATACGTGTATACCATCATATTCACATAACATTATATTATAATCTATATATATATATATATATATACACACAATATATATAAGGATTATATAAATATATTTGTATATAATGATACATATATATAATTATACAGTACTTAATATAATATATACTTAGATTAATAGATATATATATATATATATATTCTCTGGACCTGCATGTGGAGCGCCAGCAGTAGATCAACACCCGCGTACATCCGCAGCAGTACATGCCTGTATGTTGTCGGCAGAACAGCAGCATGCATGCAGGTAACCAGGGAGGATGCTGGTCAAAGCCGCATCTCCCGCCACATGCTGCATTTTTGCGGAAGTTCTAGTTGTTCTCGGCGCTCGGCGCATTCCGTTGCCATGTTTATTTCCCAACATATGCACGCGCACATATACGTGCGCGAAGCGGCCGAGGTAAACATCAGGCATGTGCAGATCGTATGGTCGATGCGAAATGCTTCATACTCTCACTTTAACTTCGTTTTACTCTCTTCTAACCGCTCCTGCTCTTCTCTCTCTCTCTCTCTCTCCCTCTCTCTCCTCTCTACTCCTCTCTCTCTCTCTCTCTCTCTCTCTCTCTCTCTCTCTCTCTCTCTCTCTCTCTCTCTCTCTCTCTCTC
>NW_014585860.1:0-1346 GCF_000485595.1 Priapulus caudatus
AAAAGTCTACACGACACACACTAATCCGCAAAGATAACAATGCTACTGTGTACACACATACGGCAGCAGCCACTTCTAACACACGCTCTATTCCACATATATACATATCAGAAGTAGATAATAAGGAATTTTCTATTATCCCTATTCCTCATTCCTCATTCCCTATTATCTACTTCTGATACATATCTATCAAGAGTCCATAATGTCTTCTATTAAGAACTCTTGATATCTATCTATTGCATGAATATCTACTTTTCTAGGAACCAACAGAAGACGGTTGGGGACACTATGCATCTGGCCATATCGCTAAACACAGGTAAGGTAGAGGTCAAAGGTCAAGTAAATGCATGTAAGGTTAAGGTTAAGGGTCAAGTAAATACAGGTGAGGTTAAGGTCAAGGGTCAAGTAAATACATGTAAGGTTAAGGTCAAGGTCAAGTAAATACAGGTAAGGTTAAAGTCAAGGGTCAAGTAAATACAGATAAGGTCAGATGCTAGTTGCACATGACATCACTTCAAGTGACAGTAACGTATGTTCAATATCAAATACGTCAAGTCAGGTCAATATCTAAGTCTAACCACCCACTCAACCCACGGCCACACAGAGTCACTGCTATGGTCTAGAAAGCGAAGAGAAGCTCTTACTTCTCTCTCTCTCTCTCTNACTCTATTCCACATATATACATATCAGAAGTAGATAATAAGGAATTTTCTATTATCCCTATTCCTCATTCCTCATTCCTCATTCCTCATTCCCTCATTCCCTATGATCTACTTCTGATACATATCTATCAAGAGTCCATAATGTCTTCTATTAAGGACTCTTGATATCTATATATTGCATGAATATCTACTTTTCTAGGAACCAACTGAACAGAAGACGGTTGGGGACACTATGCATCTAGCTATATCGCTAGCAGGTGACAATAAGGTCAAGCGACAAGTAAACACAGGTAAGGTTGAGGTCAAGGGTCAAGTAAATACATGTAAGGTTGAGGTCAAGGGTCAAGTAAATACAGATAAGGTCAGATGCTAGTTGCACATGACATCACTTCAAGTGACAGTAACGTATGTTCAATATCAAATACGTCAAGTCAGGTCAATATCTAAGTCTAACCACCCACTCAACCCACGGCCACACCGAGTCACTGCTATGGTCTAGAGAGCGAAGAGAAGCTCTTACTTCTCTCTCTCTCGCTCGCTCTCTTTCTTTCTCTCTCTCTCTCTCTCCCTCTCCCTCTCCCTCTCTCTCTCTCTCTCTCTCTCTCTCTCTCTCTCTTTCTTTCTCTCTCTCTCTCTCTCCCTCTCCCTCTCCCTCTCGCTCTCTCTCTCTCTCTCTCTCTCTCT
>NW_014585860.1:2593-3296 GCF_000485595.1 Priapulus caudatus
GCTGCATTCCGTACACTTCAACACCTACAAGTCGTAATTGTATATAATTTTACATTTCAAAAGCAACAAGAGGGGTTCACCAACAGAATCATTACACAGTGTTACAGGGGTAACATTCGCAAAAAATGTGTTTTGGTATATGAATGGAAACAACATTCCCGCTATAAATGTCACACCAAGGAAATGAACACGTACGTGTACACCTGTCGAGAGATAGGTCACGTATTTATTATTATACCTGTACTGTTGGCATTTGTCCACGTCAGGTGTTTCACCGACATACAACCTAAATACGTCTAGTAATGCTATCTACCGCGCCTATCAAAAGCGGATGAATCATTATAATTGTCCTCCATTTCTGGCGTTGTTGAATTACTGATAGGTTAGCTCTTTCTCACGGTGGTGGAGGTACGTAGTGGGTATACAGAGGAGGGTATGGCAGTGCTGGTGGATGAGGTACGTACGTATACGTGGTAGACAGTGTGAGTGTATGACACGGGTGTGGGGAGACGGCAGTTTTGCTGGAGTGATGGGAGATGGTAGATAATTGAGACATACCAGACACATGAGCTGTCACAGCGTGTTTTCACGTGAGCGGTGGCCACGGCGGTCACCCAACATACACACACGCACACACACACACACACACACACACACACACACACACACACACACACACACACACACACACACACACACACAC
>NW_014585861.1:0-486 GCF_000485595.1 Priapulus caudatus
ATATATATATATATATATATATATATATATATAAATATACATATCATTAAATCATGATTCTGATACAAACAATACATAATAACTAACTGTGTGAACGCATCACCGTGTTTTCACTCCAGCTCCACCTGGTGGTAATTGAGTAACCTACCAGTATGTAGTTGTGCTCCTCTGCCGGTGCTGACGTCACGTGAAGGACTGCGGCGCCAGGGGGCGTTGTGTAGCCGCTCCTCGCTGTCATCACGTTGCTTACGTCACACAGCTCCTCGCGTGACCGGTAGATGTCGCCACCTCTTCCCTGCTTTATGTCTTCTGTAGGGTGCATGGCAGTGCCTCCTCCCATGCTCCCATTAAGCGTCACTCTACCGTGGTCGCAGATAGCACTGTCGTCTCCTCTCTTTCCTCTTCCTCCTCTTTCTCCTCTCTCTCCTTCTTCTCCCCTTTCTTCTCCTTCTCCTATTCCCCCTCCTCCTCCTCCTCCTCCTCCTC
>NW_014585861.1:1838-3296 GCF_000485595.1 Priapulus caudatus
CTATACACACCTATGTAGATGCAGGTATATACCTATACACACCTATGTAGATGCAGGTATATACCTATACACACCTATGTAGATGCAGGTATATATCTATACACACCTATGTAGATGCAGGTATATATATATACACACCTATGTAGATGTAGGTATATATATATATACACGCCTATGTAGATGCAGGTATATATATATACACACCTATGTAGATGTAAGTATATACCTATACACACCTGTGTAGATGTAGGTATATATCTATACACACCTATGTAGATGCAGGTATATATCTATACACACCTATGTAGATGCAGGTATATATCTATACACACCTATATAGATGCAGGTATATACCTATACACACCTATGTAGATGCAGGTATATATCTATACACACCTATGTAGATGCAGGTATATATATATACACACCTATATAGATGCAGGTATATATCTATACACACCTATGTAGATGCAGGTATATATCTATACACACCTATATAGATGCAGGTATATACCTATACACACCTGTGTAGATGCAGGTATATATCTATACACACCTATGTAGATGCAGGTATATATCTATACACACCTATATAGATGCATGTATATATATATACACACCTATGTAGATGTAGGTATATACCTATACACACCTATATAGATGCAGGTATATACCTATAAACACCTATGTAGATGTAGGTATATATATATATCTATACACACCTATGTAGATGCAGGTATATATCTATACACACCTATATAGATGCAGGTATATATTATACACACCTATGTAGATGCAGGTATATATATATACACACCTATGTAGATGTAGGTATATATATACACACCTATGTAGATGTAGGTATATACCTATACACACCTGTGTAGATGCAGGTATATATCTATACACACCTATGTAGATGTAGGTATATATCTATACACACCTATATAGATGCAGGTATATATATATACACACCTATGTAGATGCAGGTATATATATATACACACCTATGTAGATGTAGGTATATATATATACACACCTATGTAGATGCAGGTATATATATATACACACCTATGTAGATGTAGGTATATATATATACACACCTATGTAGATGCAGGTATATATATATATACACACCTATGTAGATGCAGGTATATATCTATACACACCTATGTAGATGCAGGTATATATATATATATATATACACACCTATGTAGATGTAGGTATATATCTATACACATGCATCTATATGGATTCATTTAATAACCTGTAAACATCTACATATATATATATATATATATATATATATATATAAATTATATTCAGCTATACGCCTGTACACACCTACATGTATATTTCAGACCAAAGCACACCTATACGCGCTTACATTACGCGCGCGTGTATGTGTGTGTGTGTGTGTGTGTGTGTGTGTGTGTGTGTGTGTGTGTGTGTGTGTGT
>NW_014585862.1:0-3295 GCF_000485595.1 Priapulus caudatus
TGTATGTAACAAACTAAATTGTTATCTGAACACTCTCTCTTCTCTCTCTCTCTTGCTCTCTCTCTCTCTCTCGCTCTCTCTCTCTCTCTCTCTCTGCTCTCTACTATATATATATATATATACACAAATTAGTACGTGTACGAATGCCATTAATGACTGTAAAAATTATACATATATATATGTTATCAGGAGTAAATAATCACAAATAGTTGTGCTAACATTTCGCTACGGACTAAAAACTCGTATAAAATCCTCGCATCACAGTTTCCACACATAAACCACGGCGTACGTTATGTAGGTGACCGGAGCAAGCAAGCAGAAATCCGCAGCTGAATAAAATACACTCTCACAACAACAACAACAACAGCAACAACAGATCTATAGCTGCATGCGCTGCATATCGCTGCCACTCATACAATGTATTCATTTCGTCTCTATACTCCATCGAACCCACATATATATATATATATATTTATATTTATATTTATTTATATATACACACATATGTGGAGGCGTACGTTATTACCCTATAGCTCGCTCTCTCTCTCTCTCTCTCTCTCTGCTCCCTCTCTCTTCTCTCTCTCATCTCTCTCTCTCTTCTCTCTCTCTCTCTCTCTCCTCTCGTCTCGCCCATTCTGCTCTCTCTTCTGCTCTATCTTTCTCTCTGCCGGGTCCCAGAAAGTTCTGACGCCACTTAACGTACATATATACCGTGCTGCGTCGTATACTCTGGCTGCCCATGCCCGCCCGCCGTCACACGACACGCACGCACGCACGCACGCACGGTGCAGATATCGTACGGCCGAGCGTATCATACGTACTACAGCTACAGTACAAGTCCCTGCGGCTTTTCACGAGAATCAACGACGCACAGAGATACCTGTACACAACACGCGAACGTAGAGCAAACAAACCCCTCGCCCCCTCCCCTCCCCTTAGCGTGTTGGAACTCATGCTTGACCTCTCCCCCTCCCGCGTCTCCCTCTCCTCGCTCTCGCTGCCGCTCCGCCATTGTCGCACCTGTGCACTGGTTTAACTCATTTCTCCGTCTGCGTGCGGGCTGACTGCCGTACCTGCGCGTGTGTGTACCAGTACAGGTGTTTCTAACCTCAGCCACGTTCTCCTCTCGAGCGCGAAGTGTGGAGCCGTACCTGTGCGTGTTTCTGTTGTTTTTTTGATCGGGAGCTGACATACGAGAGGCTGTTTTTTGCCGTCCCGTGCGGGGGGTGGCTTGCGCGTGTGTGTTCATCGTCATCTCACCGGCCCGCTGTTTTAATCAGTGACGTCCAGGTAACAAACATCCAGCCGCTGCTGCTGCCGCTGCTGGCGGAGTTTACCTGTTAGAACAGGTGTTAAAGGAACGTACGTACGCGCAGCAACAGGTGTGAGCTTGGTGCATGCCCGTACATAGAGAGAGAGACGCGGAGAGAGAGTAAGGAACAGGGAGAAAGAGGAGTAGGCCGAGAGAACGAGAGAGGAGAGAGAGAGAGATGAGGAGAGAAGAGAGAGAGAGAGAGAGAACGAGAGAGAGAAGAGAGAGAGAGAGACAGAGAGAAATGGAGGTGAAAGCTTGGCGCGCGTGTATCGTGTGTGGGTAGAGCAGACGCGAGGCAGAAGCTAGAACTACGACACTAGTGACTAAATATCAAGCTTGTAATCGGTGCCACATGTCTACGCTGTAAGATTTTCGAGCCAAGAGAGAGAGAGAGAGAGAGAGGAGAGAGAGAGAGAAACGTGAGGAGATGCGTGTTTCACCGCATGTTTTCGATTGTAGATACCACCGCGTGGTACGTGTCGTTTTTGCGTTCCGCGTGCTGCGCGTGTGTGTGACTTAGTACTACAACTTGGCCTGCTGCCTACTACAGATCTACGCGGTCATTCTACAGAGGCAATATACGGGATGAAGCTATACGATATACAATATACGGGACAAGGTGCTGATATTGATACTGACAGCACACAATACTGACGGTGTTACAACTCGGATTATATACTACTGCTGCTTTATCTTCTGGATCTCATCCTCTCTGCTGACAACTAAGAGATTCCCTCGTCCTCACAACTTTGCGAAGCATGACAGCAACAATGAACCGTTACATAGTGACAACGTGAACGTGTATATAGATGAACAGCGTGAACGTTATATACATGATACACGTGAACGTATGTATATAACAACGCGAACGTGTATAGATGAATCAACGTGTACGTACATAGATGAACGCGTCAAACGTAATATACATGAACAACGTGAACGTATATACATGAACAACGTGAACGTATGGGTGGGTTTTTTTTTTTTTTTTTTTTTTTTTTTTTTTTTTTTTTTTTTTTTTTTTTTTTTTTTTTTTTTTGTGGTTTTTTTTTTTTTTTATACATGAACAACGTGAAGTATATACTGATGACAACGCTGACGTATATACATGAACAACGTGAAGTATTTACATTGAACAACGTGAACGCTATGTATATGAACACTGAACGTGCTGTGGCTGATGAACAACGTGAACGTATGTACATGAACAACGTGTTTCTGCTGCTTTGGTCTGTACCTGTGATTGCCGCGTGCAGCAGTCACCAACGTAAGCGTTACTTACTCATCACGTCCATACTATAGTGAACTTAGGCTGTTCTCTCTCGACTAAGCATACTGGATTGTTGTGCGAGTTAACACAAGGATCCTAACAACGCAGACAGCAACCGCGCTCGAGACGGATTTCTGGTGTGGGAGGAAGCGATATCCAGTCTCCGAGCACGACGGACGATGATGATGTGACGAGAGTATGGATTATTATTAGATACAACGCAACGGAGATATTGTGGTGGCCGCTCTCGCGAAGTCGTTCTTGGTAAGACATGCCTCGCCGTCGCCCCGAACCCAAACTGACTTCACACGCCCGTGCCAGTACGTTAATTACTGTCCTGACCACATCAGATAGAGCTAGAGAGACAGAGAGAAAGTACAATATAGCGCGCAGAGAAGGAGGACGGAAGAGAGAGTAAAAGAGAGGAGAAGAGAGCGAGAGACAAGATGAGAGAGAGAGGATAGAGAGAGAGAGAGAGAGAGAGAGAGAGGTAGAGAGAGAGAGATCTGAGGAGGAGGAGAGAGAGAGAGCAGGAGAGAGAGAGAGAGGGCAGGTAGCGAGCTCGGATTGGACGAGAGAGAGAGAGAGAGATAGACAGAAGACAGACACATACACATCATCAGCATCAGTTATGAGTGGAGTGTAAGTGGCTGTGTCATCCCTGTGGCTGCTCCTGGATCACCGGCGCTTACTATCGATGACTGTAATTG
>NW_014585863.1:0-456 GCF_000485595.1 Priapulus caudatus
GAGAGAGAGAGAGAGAGAGAGAGAGAGAGAGAGAGAGAGCGAGAGCCAGAGCGAGAGCGAGAGAGATGGGAACAAGAGACAAGCCACAAAAGAGCCACCTTGGGTAAACGCCTTGGAGAATTTGCTGTTTATACAGTAAATACTCTGACAGCTAGAGCGAGGTGTTGTGTACACATGATGGCTTGTTGTCGCCATCGATCAGATATACTGGCTTTCCGTATGAATTAATGACGATAATAATGCTGTTCGTACGTTGTTGTTTTTTTAAATTGTGTCTCAAGCAAATTAACTGCCAACCGCATGCGTAGAGGCGTAATCACACTGTTTACATGATCGATGAAAAATAATTTCTGTGATGTGTTTCGTGGATAACTACGGTGTAAAAACCGTGCGTTCAACACACTCGCTCTCTCTCTCTCTCTCTCTCTCTCTCTCTCTCTCTCTCTCTCTCTCTCT
>NW_014585864.1:0-3294 GCF_000485595.1 Priapulus caudatus
CCGTACGTAGTCGAGATCTTTCGTACCGCGACTCTTGTCTGACATCGACGAGAGGAGGACAGGGAGAAAGATCTCGGGGGGAGGGATAGAGAAAGCGACGCGTGCTGACCTTGAGCCAGAGCCGAGAGAGACCCCCAGAGGAGACGAGAGAGAGAGAGAGAAGAGAGAGAAGAGGAGATGACGAGAGGAGAGACCGAGAGGAGCAGAGAAAGAGCCGAGCTCTCTCTCCGCTCTCTCTCGTGTAGAGATAGACTGGATTCGAGGGATAGACTGCAGCTCTGCTCGTCTGGAGAGAGAGGATGAGAGAGAGAAGAGAGATAGAGACGAGAGAGAGCAGGAGCGAGAGAGCGAGAGCACCGAGCACTGAGCTGCGATGACCGGACGTCTTGTCTCTCTGCGATCTCTCTCAGAGGAGATGCTCTGACTCGACTGACTCCTGCATTGAACAAAGATCGTTAACGAGATCGATGAGAGGACGCAGACACACACTGTGAGGAAAGCGACGAACGAATTGTAGCCAAGTAAGAAAAAGGAAGCCGCCGAATTGCGAGCTCGCGTGTAGGTATTAGACGCTCGAGAGAGAGAAGAGAGAAGAGAGAGCTGACGAGCCGCACGAGACGAGAGAGAGCATAGACAGAGGCCGTTAGGCGGAGCTTGTGCATACACATACACATACACATTACAGTATTACCTGCACTTACACACACACGACACACACACAAGACACACACACACAACACACACACCACACACACACACACACACACACACACAGCACACACACACGACACACACACACACACCACACACACACAGAGAGAGAGAGAGAGAGAGATAACAGTGGACAGCAGCGAGAGGATGAGAGAGAGAGAGAGGACAAGAGGAGAAAGATGAGAGAGCGGAGAGAGAGGAGCGAGAGCGAGAGAGACGAGAGAGAAGAGAAAGGGCGTGCGAATGAGCAAGGACACACATTACTCGCTTTGTATCACGCCACCACGCAACCGACCGACCACCACCACCCCTATTCAGAATTCCCGCTTTCTCTCTCTCTCTCTCTCTCTCTCTCTCTCTCTCTCTCTCTCTCTCTCTCTCTTTCTCTCTCTCTCTCTCCTCTCTTCTCTCTCTCTCCGTCTCTCTCATCTCTTCTCTCTCTCTCTGGCTCGTCTACAGACTCGCGGAGAGAAGGACCCTTCTGGAATACATTTTAAACGTTAATGCGCCGCGCGATGTAAAGTGACGACTCTCGAAACTCACAGACACAGACACGCAAGCAAGCGTGGATCGAGTCGTGCAGTTACACGCAGCGATGTTAGACGCTTTAAAGCGCTCATGAGCGCTATCAGCTGATGGCCTGCTAGCTGCCGAAACATGTCCACGGGACGGGAGGATAATAGTTCATCCCCTGGGTTTCACTCGCTCGCAAGCTCCCGCGCGACGCATTATTTTGATGGGCAGCGCTGGCCAAGTCTACCGCCCCGCACCGCGAGCACTGTTGAGGACCAAACAGAAGAAGAACATTCAAACCGCGGGGGAATTTCGAGACCAAATTAAAAGCGGCCGCGGATGAGAAAACTTCACGCAGATTCCTTCTTCCTGTGATCGTTGCACCGTGTGGCATGCGCTACGCAAGTGCTTTACACCACCACCACGAAACGACTACGATTCCAGCGCGGACGGCTACCTGGCACTGCGTAAGACCAGACGACTCTCCAATCGTCGCCTTCAGGCTGCTATCATAACGCTATCGCGTGTATACATCCATCCTCCACGGCATCCTCCTTCTTCCTCCTCAACCCACATAGCACACGCACGCACCACACGCCATCACACCCTCAACTACACACACATACACCACACTATCCACACACACACACACACACACCTACTTACACCCACTACACGCCCCCGGCCCACGCCGTACGACTACGCATCGCCACGCACGCTCTCACGCACGCATCTCTGCGCGACTCCATGATCTCTCTCCTCTAGGAGCTCTCTAATAGCAGTCAGCCTGATTAATTTATTCCCATTCGTCATATAGTGGCGGTTTTCTATCAATGCGTGAGCGATGCTCAGCCCAGCTATTGCTCTTCCATGATGGCGCTTGCTGACATATTATATGGCTTATTGGATCGGAAATGAAGAACAGTATAGCCCGCTTGCATGAGCGTGATGAGTCTGGAAAGTGGCTGTACCGCCGCATGCAGCTAATAGAAAATTATACATTATACGATCACGATAACATTTCTCTCAGATACAACTGCGTGCATAACTTTCGCAGTGCCCCCCACCCCCACCCTCTCTATGTCTCTCTGCGCCCCGCTCTCTCCTCCCCTCTCTCGTTCTCTTCTCTTCGTTCTCTTCCTTCTCTCTGTTTTCTGCTCTCTCTCTCTCTTCTCTCTCTTCGCTCTTCTCGTTTTCTCTGCTCTCCTCTCTCTCTCCTTCCTTCATCTCTCTCTCTCTCTCTACTCTGTCTCTCTCTCCTTCTCTTCTCTTCCTTCTTTGAACACTGCTCAAAGTAATCGATTCTCTCTTTGACTACAGTCTAACACGGTGTAATCTCTCGGTGAATTCGGGTCACCAGGAAGTAGAAGCAACGCAGGAAGAAGACGTGTACAGACACTCGCAATTGTTGACACACACGCTGTACGCACGCACGCACGCACGCACGCACGCACGACACACGCACACACACGCGCTATACGTACGCACACGCGCTGAAAATACGCACGTACGCACGCACGCACACGCACACGCACACACGCGCACACACGCTGTACGCACGCACACGCCGTACGCACGCACACACACACACACACACACACACACACACGCACATACACACAGTTGCCGAGACACACGCTGTATGCACGCACGCACGCGCGCACGCAGGCATGCACGCACGCACGCACGCACGCACGTGTCTATCTCGTCTTTGCTGTGTCACGCAGCTCTGGGCCTCGCTATAGCTGTCTCGCTATATCGGCTAAGGCATGAGGCGAAGAGCAATTGGCGACGATTCGTCACTTACTCACCGGGGACTGTAGACTCGAGCAATTTCCTCTCGCTATAAAAACAGCGTCCTCCGAGAGAGAGAGAGAGAGAGAGAGAGAGAGAGAGAGAGAGAGAGAGAGAGAGAGAGAGAGAGAGAGAGAGAGAGAGAGAGAGAGAGAGAGAGAGAGAGAGAGAGAGAGAGAGGAGAGAGAGGGAGAGGGAGAGAGGAGAGAGAGAGGAGGAGGAGGAGGAGGAGAGAGAGAGAGGAGGAGGAGAGAGAGAGAGAGAGAGAGAGAGAGA
>NW_014585865.1:0-1227 GCF_000485595.1 Priapulus caudatus
CGTATACGTGTCTGTGTGCGCGCGTACGTGCCTGTGTGCGCGCGTACGTGCCTGTGTGCGCGCGTATACGTGCCTGTGTGCGCGCGTATACGTGTCTGTGTGCGCGCGTACGTGTCCTGTGTGCGCGCGTACGTGCCTGTGTGCGCGCGTATACGTGTCTGTGTGCGCGCGTATACGTGTCTGTGTGCGCGCGTACGTGCCTGTGTGCGCGCGTATACGTGTCTGTGTGCGAGCGTACGTGTCTGTGTGCGAGCGTACGTGTCTGTGTGCGAGCGTACGGGCCTGTGTGCGCGCGTACGTGCCTGTGTGCGCGCGTACGGGCCTGTGTTTGCGTGCGTACGTGTCTGTGTGCGCGCGTACGTGTCTGTGTGCGAGCGTACGTGTCTGTGTGCGAGCGTACGTGTCTGTGTGCGAGCGTACGTGCCTGTGAGCGCGCGTATACGTGCCTGTGTGCGCGCGTATACGTGTCTGTGTGTGCGCGTACGTGTCTGTGTGCGCGCGTACGTGCCTGTGTGCGAGCGTACGTGTCTGTGTGCGAGCGTACGTGTCTGTGTGCGCGCGTACGTGCCTGTGTGCGCGCGTACGTGCCTGTGTGCGCGCGTACGTGCCTGTGTGCGCGCGTATACATGCCTGTGTGCGCGCGTACGTGCCTGTGTGCGCGTGTACATACGTGCGTCCGCGCGTATACGTGCCTGTGTGCGCGCGTACGTGTCTGTGTGCACGCGTACGTGCTTGTGTGCGCGCGTACGTGTCTGTGTGCGCGCGTACGTTCGTGTGTGCGCGCGTATACGTGCCTGTGTGCGCGCGTACATACGTGTGTACGCGCGTACATGCGTGCGCCCATACGCGCGTACGTGCATGTGTGCGTGTGTGCGTGTGTAGGTCACTTGTTAGTGTGGCCTCGATGGAACTTCCAGCCACCTTCCTGTAAGAACGCGCCATGCATCGCTGTCGCAGGTCTAGCAGTTCGTCTGGAGGCAGGAGAGATGAGAATGACAACCCTGCCCGCTCTCCATCCTCCTCCACCAGCAGTCAGGTCCTCAGCGTGCTAGAGGAGGTATACCCAGCCAAGTACGCAGCGGAACTGGACAGACTGCGCTCCGTGGAGAGAATATCTGCTCTGTTCCAGTACTTCGCCTCACGTGGCAGCAGTATGAGACTGGGCTGTAACGGATTCAAGTCATTTATAAGGTATATATGTGTGTATATATATATATATATATATAT
>NW_014585865.1:2559-3294 GCF_000485595.1 Priapulus caudatus
TATATATATATATATATATATGTATATAATATGTAAATTTTAAACAATTGTTTGAATTATTATATTTCAATTATCTATAACGCATTGTATTTTTATTACGGTTCGATTCCAATGTCTGGTGAATTGCCTGGTGAAGAGATGTACATCACGAACGCTCGCGTATTAAAACTCAAACACCCTTAACCTATTTTTTGAATTTGATATATATATATATATATATATATATATATCAAGAGTGCATAATAGAGATAGTAGAGATAAGAGAGTAGAGATAGTAGATAATAGAGGCTAAACGCTGGCATATTTGATAGAGCTTAAACATCATGGTCTCCCTATATCGTATATCATCCAGCTATACTCCGTGTTTCTGTGACATAAACTATATGTGGAGCACATAGGCAGTCGTGCGCGTATTACATAAATAATGCGGCGCGTCTACAACAAACAGCGTGTCGCCTAGATACGCTGTGTTTAGTATAGAATCAATGTTTGCCGCTGTACGTGCGTACGTGCGACGACTGACTGACTGCCGACGCGCGGTTAACGTTGCCACGTTCACACCGTTTCCGTCAACGTTCTCTTCGTTAAATTTTTGCACTAATTGCTCTAATTGTAAACGCGCAGATTTTTTAATTGTAATGTTCTTGGGAATAATCATTAGCCTGGTACTGATGAAATGTTAGGTGCATATATATATATATATATATATATATATATATATATATATATATATAT
>NW_014585866.1:0-1218 GCF_000485595.1 Priapulus caudatus
CCACTCTCTCTCTCTCTCTCCCCCCCCCTGTCTCTCTCTCTCGGTAACCTATATTATGCAGTTGCATTCAGTCCGTACTGCTCGCCTGAAACGGTGCTCGCGCATGCGCAATATCTCCCAAGAAGAAAATTTGAGAAGATTATGCATTTAAGATAGAGAGGAGATAAGCATAGATGCATGTAATTAATTTTTATCAGTAGACCTGTTTATAATTAGGAGAGCGCCCTACCTTGTAGGGTGCAAAACTCTTACTTCATGTAGACAAGCCAACATGGGTCCAATATGAACAACCAATATATATCGGTAAGCTAGCATATGCGGGTCCATGATTGGTCCATGATAGACATTCTCGTACCAGTTGCTGAGCACTTTAGCAGACATTTGACATCTGTTACACTTGATCCACGTTTACCAGAACTATACTTTTTAGTGCAGTGTATTGGGACAGGGCGTATTTTAAGGCGCAAAGCGGTTTGCGACAGGGTCAGGTTTTCAAGGTACACGAGCCCCCTCCCCCCTCCCCCGGGGTAAACGTCAAGGGTGATTTAGAGCGGGTAATGCGAAGAATTTTACATTTTTCAGTATTGAATAACATACGCTACGTTGTTGCCCACTTCTCAGCACAAGCAATGACACTGGAGGCTAATTGATCACCCTTATTAGAGATAGAATTATGCGGATTAGAAACGCGTCGTCAGCAAAGAGGCGAATAGGATAATGGAGATAGAAGTAGATTAAAAGGTCAGTTTCGGCAAACAAATCATTTGACAAAATATAAGACCAATAAGCGACCAAGCACAGAACCTTAGGGTATACCCGATGCGATAGCCGTTACATCTGATATGCTGCCAGACCATAGATACATACAAACACATATCCTGTATTTCGTAATTATATTTTATTGTAAAAATTACAACAAATATAATATACGTAAGCCCAATGGACGCGGATAGGCCGAAATTGCGATTTTAGTAATCCGTGAACTGGGAAACAACATATTTTACATGGAATACTGGCGTTCTCCTGTTATGTCACTTATAGACACCCAAGCGCAAACAGAGAGAGAGAGAGAGAGAGTGAGATAGCGCGCGTGGGAGGGAGGAAGGAATGGAGAGAGATTGGGGGAGGGAGGGATAAAGAGAGAGCGCGGGAGGGAGGGAGGCATGGAGAGAGAGAGAGAGAGAGAGAGAGAGAGAGAGAGAGAGAGAGAGAGAGAGA
>NW_014585867.1:0-3290 GCF_000485595.1 Priapulus caudatus
AGTCTCAACGACAAGAAGTCGCCAAGCTCTCGCATTCCTTATGCAGTCCGGCGGACTCCAGTGTACGTGCCAGTACTAGCGGACCCAAGCACGTGGATCGGAAACACGGATGGGCTGCCCAGCGCATCTATGCAGAACACGACTGGGCAGTCGAAGCGTTCAACGTCATGGGTACATCCCCAGAGGACCCGTGATCACGTGGCGCCTACATCGTGAAACAGTTCACGGCCCTTCGCCGTATACCGTCCGACGAAGACACGAGTCGGAGAGAGTAAACACGTCCCAGGACACAGAACATTGCCTGCCGGACTCTCCAAGAGGATGCCCTCGTCGGAGTCCCAGCCTTCCAGGCGAAACCCCGATCTCAGCAAACCAGTGCCGAGAGGTAAAGAAAGCTAAGCCGAACCAAGCTGCAGGAACAATCCACGGACGGAACATCTGCGACGATCAGGAAAGCGTGCGGTCAAAAGCCCCCAAACGTCTTACATTCTGCCAGCAGCTACGCCTTCGAGGAGGAACTTTCAGGCTTCGGCGCGGGACTCGGGTGTTGTCGGCGATGGCCACGGAAGTGAACATTCTTCGAACACTTGGCACGAACCTGACTAGAGATGGCCGCCACGGCGCTCGTGCGATAGAAGGCATGCCCTCAGTGAAGTAATCAACGAGGATTCTTTCGATAGAACCGTTTCTAAACTTATTAAAACTGATCACAGATAAGTGTGCGAATTATGCAAAACTCTTCATCGTCTACGCCATACCATTGGCTGTACAGATAAACGATACTTAGACACACTAAACGGGGATTATTTATGACTCTTTGCTGAGGAAACACAACACGATTAATTGTGGACAAATTTTGCGTTTAGGCGGAAAATTCAGCGAATTTCTGTCAATTCTGAGACCAAAGTGCGATCCTGGCCTTGACTTATAGGTAAACGTTTGACCTTTAACTGGCAACAATAACATCAGAAATGGATTCTTGAGCAGATATCGTGTGTACGAAAAGTGTGTTATCACACATTGATTCGTATGTCCTTAGTTAAAAAGTTTGTATCTTTGACCTCCATATTTGTACCTTGGACCCATATGGTCCAGCCGATATGATTTTGGCACTTTATCTACCATGATAATGAATCAACTATCATCAAACAATCTAATAACGAGGGACTCGATACACCTCAGCGCAACACATATTTTCAGTCCAGCTTACCGTTGCTAAAGTGAAATTTAAGGGTAATTTTGAGCCGAAGCTGAATCATGCAACTTGACCAGTGACTTTATAGGCTTTGATCCTGACCTTTACTCGCTGAAGGGTTATAGCATTCAGAAGATGGCATTCACTGGTCCGCTCAACCCTGTATGATAGAAAAGGATCTATACACATGGATTCGGCCTATTAGTTAACAAGTTGTATTTGGCCTGTCTAATTATGGCAAATTATGCTAATTAAAATGTTCCCCCAAAGTGGCGTTGTGCCAATCAAGGCCTATAAAAATCTTCCAGACACCGGATATGATACATGGTCCAATAAAAATACCTTGAACTAGTGTAAAATTTCTTGGGTTCACTATGGAAGAGGCGATACAGGCCCGCCCAACTAGACTACAGAGAATAAACTTGCTTGCCTCTACTGTACTCGATGATGTCATTTGTCTTCTTGACCATTTGTTGCTTGTTGCTTTCTTCTTGCCGATGAGTAGAGACATGGTAAACCTTTAGCCAATGAGTTAAGTCTGTTGTAACAGAATGTATTTTACTTTTGATTCCCCATACAGTTTATTACCCTTGTGTAACATGATATATCAGGAGTGGATAAATAAATATTTATTGCTGTAATACATCGAATAGCGATTAACCTGTACAGTAGACTTCGCTTGCGATACATGAATCAAGGATCAGGGCGCCGGTTTCACGAAGCTCCCGTTACTTATAGTAATTGCAATCGGTGATTAAATCACTAAGTCATGATTAACTTTCTCGTACTTACACCTTCAAGTGACTGGTTTCACGAAGCGCGTAATAACTTTAATCATGCATTAAGCGTTATCACAGTCATTTAATTCTACTCATGGAAGCCGATGATTAAATCCACTAAATCATAATTAGTTGCCGCTAGCTACTAGAACTTAGAATTATGGAGAATTCTAGTATATTAGAGGAGTACGCTGCAGATTTTTCAAATTGGCAAATCTTTACTTCATTATTTTCCCAAGGCACCAATAGGTGTATTATCTAATCGATATTGCCGCTACTACTTTCAAGCAGTGTATAGTTTACAAGTTTAATTCTGTTTGCATGCTACCCGAACGTACTGAAAGATAGTATTTGGCGGTCTTGGTCGCCATATTGGATACGTCGTAATTGTTTAGACTGGTTACTCGCTCCCCACCCTCGATTACTCGATCCATCGAGTAACTAAGCGAGAAGGGGAAGCGATACCAGTTGATTCATGTTTGAGTCGGCTAATTCATGTAGATTAGTTAAATATGTACTTAACATCGCTTCGTGAAGACAGATTTCTTGAGTATTGATTAACTAAGTCTATAATTACGGGCCGAAGTTTTAAGTATATTAGCTGATTTAATCATCACTTAACAGCTTAAGTAACGCTTCGTGAAACCGGCCAGATAAGTGAAATAAAAAAATTGGGGAATTTCATGGGTGAAAATTGAGAGAATAGGAGAAAATGCGTCAAGTATCTGAGAATAAATTAACTAACCACAATTATTTGGGTTTCTTATGTAGATAATAAGCAAATACATAACATAATAAACAATATGACATTAAGTTTGAAAGGCATGCTGTATGACCTGAGGTTAGATTGTGGCAAAAATATGGCAAAACATATTCTTTCTCCGGTTCTGTCCAGAGATCGGCGCGCCCTTGCTAAATGATGTCCGCGCCCTTGTTATTCTTATATATCCATCCATCATCACCATTACGACGTCACTCGTTAGTAGTGCTAAAATAAAACTGGACGTTCAACGGTGGGACACTAAAACATGGAGCTGTCTCGATGGTCAATATTTAGCATCCTCAACCCAGACTTTGCAGCGACAGTTGCGAAGGCGTGTGTGTTCGGAAGCGCTGGTAACGAGGCAATCCTCATCACACGAGATGACGATGTGTACGCACTCGGCTCCAACTGTAGCTCCTGTCTTGGACTAGGTAGGCACTAACTAAGCCTAAGGTGACTCGGCTTCACATCCTTTAATTCCTTACACTATTCCTAACCCTAACCAACAGCCTCAGGCTGTTAAAAGTTTATCTTATAGGTAAAGTAATTTGTA
>NW_014585868.1:0-3290 GCF_000485595.1 Priapulus caudatus
CTCAACCATTTCGTTGTGCTGGGCATGTAGTTTTACCGAGTTGATGTCGAACTGATGAACCAGGCTCAGGTTTTCTTCTATTTCGCTCAGTAGCAACGAATAAATATTGCGTAACATGAGTGATAGCGGCACATTATGCGCGGCGTCGGCAATCGCCAGGTGTAGTTCCAGGTCTGCCCTGGCTTCTTCCTTTGGTGTTTTTCTGAGGACGATGGCCTTTAATTCGTTGAGACGTTGGCGAATGACGACGAGGTCTTCAGCGGTAGCACGCTCGGCAGCATAAAAAGCGGCTGAGCATTCCAGCGTTTGGCGAAGCTCAATGACCTGGAATTTCAATTCATGATGACGTTTGATTAAGTCGAGTAACGGGTCGGAAAAACTCTTTTTAATAACATCACAGACATAGTTGCCACCACCCTGCCTGGAGAGGATCAGTCCCGTGACTCAGAACCGAAAGCGCCTGCCGAAGTGATGCTCTGGAGACCGCCAGGGTCGCGCGCTAACTGGCGTTCTGGCGTAGAGTTTCACCGGGGTTTAAAAGTACCCTCAACAATCGAATGTTTCGAGCTTTTCGTAATCGTGTCGGTTACTGACTGATTTTCTATTGGTTTTATATGTCATCTTTTGCTAAAGTTAGGTAACCCTGAATTGGTCAGGCCAATATATGTTATCAGCTTTATTAAGATGACAAGATGCTATGTCATTCGAAGCGAACATGCGCTACACTGGCGAAAATAACCGGATAATCAGGGCAATGACGATTTCAAAACGACAACAGTTAGCGCATCTTTTTCGAGCATCCTTGCGCAGGATTCGGTCATCGATGCGCCATCATCGCTTGCCGCTTAGAATGCGATGGTTTGAGCGCTATAAAAAAACGCCGTTGCTGGTAGTGCTACCGAAACTATCGAGCAAATTCAACAGGCCGTACGCTTTGTAACGAACGCGAATACCGATTGTTAGTCGTGGTGCCGGTACTGGACTTCTGGCGGTGCACTGCGCATGAAGACGGCATCGTGGCTTAGCCTTTCGAAGATGAGTCGTATCATCAAACTCGATAAGCTTTCTCAGAACCGGCATATGTCAGCCCGGTGTGCGTAACTGGCTATATCAGAAGCGCTCAGCCATTAGTCTCTATTACGCCCCGGACCCCTCGTCGCAAATTGCCTGCTCAATCGTGGGCAATGTTGCGGAGAATGCCGGTGGTGTGCATTGTCTTAAATATGGTCTAACCCTACATAACATCCTCCCATCAAACTGGTGCTGCCAAATGGGAACTCATGATCATTGATCATTGCTCGGGACAAATCAGGGTTATGACCTGCTCGCGCTGATCATCGGTTCGGAAGGTATGCTTGGTATTGTTGTCGAGGTCACGGTCAAGTTATTCTATACCGAATGCGCTCGCGCGTGTATGGCTACTTTTGATGATGTCGAAAAAGCGGGCAACAGTGTTGCCGACATTATCAGCCAGGGCATTATTCCCGCCTGGTATCGAGCTTATGGATAACCCGGCATTCGCGCCGCCGAAGATTTTGTGCACGCCAATTACCCGTCGAGGCTGAGGCTATTTTGCTCTGCGGAGCTCGATGCCACAATGAAGAAGTAGAATCGGCAAATCGACCGCGTGGAAAAAATTCTCAAAGCCGCTGGCGCCTCGGAAACAGGCTGGCCAAAAGACGAGGCTGAGCGACAGCTATTCTGGTGCGCGGTCGCAAAGCAGCTTTCCCTGCGTTGGCCGATATCACCGGATTATTATGTGCATCGATGCACTATCCGCGCAAGGCACTCGGTGTTGTTCTCAACGAAATTCGACGACTTTCCGATGAGTATAAATTGCCAGTGCAAATGTCTTTCATGCCGGCGATGGCAATTTGCACACCATTGTTCTATACGATGCGAATATCGAAGGTGCCGCCTCGAAAAAACTGAGAACTTGGCAGTAAAATATTGCAATTCTGCATTGCTCAGGGCGGACTATAACCGGCGAGCACGGTGTCGGCATCGAAAAAAATTGGCGAGATGTGTATGCAGTTTAGTGATTTGGAGCGCGCGCAGTTTTTCGCCATTCGCGACAGTTTCGATCCTAACGGTATTATGACCGGCAAGGCTATACAACCCTGGCGCGTTGCGCTGAGTTAACGCATGCATGTACACAACGGTGAGTTGCCGCATCCTGAATTGGAGCGCTTTGATGCCGATCAATATTATTGAACAGGATTTACAGGCGGTCTTGCAGAAAAAGATAGCCGATGCGCGCGAATGATTGCCCTCAAATTGTCGGCGGTGTAGCAAGGCCTTTATGGAATGCCGAGTCAGGGCATGCAACTCGAAGTCGCCGGGCATAGCGGCATTACATTACGATCCTGCTGAGTTAGTGATTACTCTGCGTGGTGGCTGCAAGCTTGTCGATGTTGAAAGCCTTACTGCCGAACATGGGCAGATGCTAGGTTTCGAGCGCCGAATTTTCTGATCGGCCACCATCGTGGATGGTCGCAGTGGCCTGGCAGGTTCCGCGTCGCCGCCTTTTCGGGCGGCATTCGAGACGCTATTCTGGCGTTAAAATTATCGATGGTCGTGGCGAAGTGCTTAATTTCGGTGGCCGCGTCATTAAAAATGTAGCCGTTTCGCATGTCTCGCGTTGATGGTCGGACTCTGGGTACGCTTGGCGTATTACTCGAGGGTCGTTGCGCTCATCCCTGTTTTGAAACCGAAACCACGCTTTGTTTTGCACACGACAGATGCCGAGCAGCATATCGAATGGATTAATCAGCTCGGTGTGAACCATTACCGATATCGGCATCGTTATGGTATGAGGGTCAGAGTAAAATACGGCTATCCGGTAGCCAGCAGGGTGTGGACAGTGCGAACAAAAAACTCGGCGTGATGCTGCGACCAGCCCTGTCTGACATGCGCACAATGAAGCATGATTTTTTTAACGAGCAGCGTGAGATAGGCCGAATTTCGATTGCGCCAACACTTTTAATTTTCTTTAAATCAGTCTCAGTATGATCGAATGGGGTCGGCGCGCAACGTTGGATTACCGGCGACTGCCCGATATCGAGCGATGCGGGAAGATTACAGATAAACAGGGTGGTTTTTGGCCTGTTCATACCAGAAACGACAAACCAGTCTTTCAACCTGCCGACGAAGCCTCGCTGGTCTTGCATCGAGTCTTAAATCAAATTCGATCCTGCGCGTATTTTTAATCGTAATCGACTTTATCCGGGGCTGTAAGTATGCAACCAACCTCCATAAACGTTTCCTGCAAGACCGGCTGCAGAAACATC
>NW_014585869.1:0-3290 GCF_000485595.1 Priapulus caudatus
CCCAAATACAAGAATGGTCAGCTGGCGCAACGACGTTGATTAATGTTACAAAGTCAGATCATTTGTATCGAATCGTGATGCGACTAAGAAGGTAGCGGGTGATATTATTTTGTGGATGGAGTCGCTTTTGTAGTTAATTATTTGGTTTTACAAATCGTTCTTTAAATAACCGACTATTCTGAATTTGTATCGTGAGTTTCGCCTTTTACGGCGAGTCACTTTTTTTCATCAGCTATAAAAAGTAACCAGCACCGCTCTTTTACATCCATGTAACCACGACACTTGTTCATCCCGAACATCGAAAGCCGTCACTACGCCTGTCGCCCCTGCAAAAAACGCAGGGGTACCCATAGATGCATGCCAGATAACATGCTGGCACAGAAAACACATGTTACCCGACACGCCTCAATGGCTTGGCTGATGCGAGAGAAAATCAAAAAGAATAAAAAAAACACTGCTTCTGACCTTGGTCTTTAGCCCACCTTAGCAAGCCATTTAGCCAACACTATTATCATGAGCTTTCTGTGCCAGCATGTTTGAGCGCGTTTTTTTTGCGAGTTTCCTTGGCGCAGGATGATAATAGTGTTTGGCTAATGGGAACCCCTGTGTCTTTTACAGGGGCGTAGGCTATAGTGGGCAGCGCTTTTCTGGTTACTCTTTTGGCTGTAGGCAAAATGAGTAACGGCGCCAGCGGGCGAGACCGCAATGCTTATCCAATCAACAAAAGAGCTAAATCATTTAACTAAGTTTTGCGTTTATAACATTGGGCAGAATAAAGCGCACCCTGCGATATAACTAGATCAATAAAGCTACCACCAGTAGGGCTTCAGCTACACCTTACCATAAGCTGGCGGGCGAGCGCACTGTATGTAACACCGACTTTTTAATGCAGCAAACTTTTCAGCAGCCGTACCTTTACCACCAGCAATAATAGCGCCAAGCATGCCCGCATGCGTTTTACCTTATTTGGTGCTGGTACCGCCGCAATAAATGCAGTAACTCGGTTTTGCTCGACTTCAGATTGAACTGTACTGCAGGCAGCTTCTTCTTCTGGCACTACCACCATTTCAGCCTACCATTCAACAATAGCCTTCGGTTTGCTGGATCGTTTTCAAACAACCTGCAAGCAATGCAACTGAAACTTGTACAGGATTGGGTCGCCTCCTATACAATACATGTACTATTGGCCAAAAACTGATCAGTTGTTTTGCTTAACGCGCTTCATAAGTTAGCGTACTGAACGTGAATACCACACAAGCTTTTCCTGGTAGCTGTCTTTTCGCTGGCATAATACTATTTTGCATTCGCGCCGCGTGATTATACCCGGCAACTTCGCCCGAATTCTTGCGCCTAACTATCTGCGGCTACTTTCACCTGCACATATCTAAAGTCGGAATCCTTCTGTGATAGCAAACGATTAGTTCATCCGCATCAATCGCTTCCATAATTGAGCTACTTTACAGGAAAGGTGCTGGCACATAAATCACTTGATGGCTTCGCGCCTGCACGTTGAAGCGCTTCTTACGCGTATTAATACCGGCAAATCTAAAATGCGTGTTGACGCTTTACCCGGGGTAACACAACGACATATTGGTATCCATAGGCAATGCTTGCTCGGAATGGAAGGTTCCTTGTTGCGTAAAAACCTGACAATATTACTTTTGTTTCTTTATTAACTAATACGCTCATAATTATTTTTGTTTAGTATCTCTATTTAATATCGCTATTTAGTAATCTACAATTTAATCTGGCTATTTAGGCCATTGAACGGCTGCACATTTTCTGCCGCATTCGGTCAAACCTGTGCAGCGCATAACATTAACATCTTTCTGAAAGTAAATTCTGCCTAGCTCTGCTTATCCTCTAAGCGCACAACCACAGGAACATTTACATGCCACTTCTTCACTGCACCGATAATGCCTTCAGCAATTACTCAACAGCGCACGATACCGCCAAAAATTTAAGCTAAGATACCTTTAACATTTGAATCCGATAAAATGATTTTAAATGCTTCACTCACGCGTTCTTTCGTCGCGCCACCACCAACGTCTAAAAAGTTTGCTGGTTCGCCACCACAAAGCTTAATTAAATCCATGGTCGCCATGGCTAATCCAGCACCATTGACCATACATCCAATATCACCATCTAAGGAAATATAATTTAAATCCCATTCTTTAGCGCGGTTCTCGCGTTCATCTTCTTGCGTCTCATCACGCATGGCTAAAATTTCTTTTTGACGATACATCGCATTATCATCAATGTTTATTTTTCCATCCAAGCAAATTAAATCACCTTCGTCTGTTACAACTAATGGATTAATTTCAACAAGACTTAAATCTTTTTCGACAAACATTTTCGCAAAGCCACTTAGCAATTTAGAGAATTGTTTTATTTGCTCACCTTGCAAACCTAAACCAAACGCAAGTTCACGCGCCTGATAGGGTTGCAATCCAGTTAAAGGATTAATGGTTGTTTTTAAAATTTTCTCTGGTGTTTCGGCAGCAACTTTTTCAATTTCCATACCACCCTCAGTCGACGCCATAATGACTACACGTTGTGAAGCGCGATCGATGACAGCGCCTAAATACAATTCGCGACTGATATTACTAATCTCTTCAATCAACACTTGATGAATAGGTTGGCCTTGCTCGTTGGTTTGATAAGTGACGAGATGCGTACCTAACATAGCGCCTACTGTCTGCGCGACATCTTTAGCTGAACTAAGTAGCTTCACACCACCCGCTTTACCGCGACCGCCCGCATGCACCTGAGCTTTAAGCGCACCCAAGACTCACCTGACTAATTGGCTCTAATGCTTTTGTTTACGCTGATCAACAGTGTAACAACTGGTTATTAGGTAGCGGGCATACAAATTGAGCAAATACTTGTTTCGCCTGATACTCGTGTAAATTCATTCTTCTCTCATGTTTTCTTCGGACTTTCTTACTGTGTATTAAATCATAATAACGGTAAGTTTTTTAGATAATTTCACTAGGAACAACAACGTTTGGACGGTTACTAGAGAACGGTAAAACTTTTGTTAGTTTTTTATATGGATGGCCTTAGCATTTACTGACAAAGCAGCTTCATGCATTGCTTCTGACAAGGTCGGATGCGCAAACACGGTCAACGCTATATCTTCCGCTGTCGCTTGCATCTCCATCATTAATACGGCTTGCGTAATCAGTTCAGATGCTTGTACTGAAAAAACATGTACACCCAATACTCTATCTGTTTCAGCATCAGCAATAACTTTCACCAAGCCCTCTGTCTCCGCCATCGCTCGTGCA
>NW_014585870.1:0-1091 GCF_000485595.1 Priapulus caudatus
CCCCTGTAACTTAGTTGAAATTATGCCGCGTTTTTTAGAAAGCTAAGCGACTTCAGCAAGCTGTTAGGACTTAAGTCTTTTCTTTTTACTGCAGCACAGCAGCTTTCTTTAAATTTCTTACACTATAAGATTGAGACATGACATTTTGTTTTATCATGGTTGATGAAGTACGGGGGTTATAAAGTACCTGCTTGATCTCCTTCCCTGCCGATTTAAGATAAGATTCCACTGCGAGATTGTGGGGTTTGTTCCCCCAATCTTCGCCAATCACGAAAATATCAGCATTTAGTTCTTTGCAAGCAGACACATATTCAAGTTCATCGTAGGAACGCACAATATCAACACAGCGCAAAGCTCTCAGCATTTCCATTCGTTGCCCAAGAGGAATAACTGGCACATTGGGCTTGTAAGAATTCACAACACGATCTGAAGCAACGCCAACGGCCAGAACACCGCCTAATGATTTACAGTATTCTAGTAAAGCAAGGTGTCCCCACATGCAACAAATCAAAAGTACCTACGGTATATACAATCATATGCTATTTAATTCCTAGAAAAATAATTATCAGTGCCATTTTTTATGGGCGGTTTACCAGAGCCAATACTTGTTACAAAAGCTTCCATGTATAAATTCCCGTTATTCCAAGCGTATAAAGCGCAAGCAATAAAACATTTCGTGGATTGCCAGAAAGTTTGGGCGTTTTAATTTGAGACACATTGAGAACGGCAAGCCCTATGGCACTGACATAGAGAATCACAGAAAATATTCCACTAGAAAGAACACTTTCTAAAAGGAATATAAAAACCAGTATGATGTTGTTGTTATCCAGCGCGAGTCCTGTGTACTTGGACTCGTCAGATAAGCCATAGGTACTGAAGTAACTTAAGCGTATCGCACTGGCAGCGAGTACGATGAAAGCGGCTGGCAGAAATATGGGATCGAACGCGCCGTAACTAAGCAAAAGAACCGCCGGAGCAACACCATAGCTCACAATGTCTATGACTAGATCGAGTTGACCACCAAAAATTCGGTCATTGCCTGTGCGACCCTTCATTCTTCGTGCAACGAGACCATCGGCCCAGTCAAAGGC
>NW_014585870.1:2091-3285 GCF_000485595.1 Priapulus caudatus
CAGTCTCTAGGGGTTAAGTTTTTTATTTTGTTATCTTATTGTATTTACTAATACTTATTTATTAGTTATGAAATCTTTTGGCGATTTCATTAATTGGGTGGTGTGATGCGGTCAGCCAGTCGTGAAGGTTTGTTTGTGACTCTTTGATGGCTGCTAGGAGTACATGGGCGGCTCTGGCGTCTTCTAGCGCGTCGTGGTGTTTGAATTCATAGTCGATAAAGGCGGCGAGATTAGCTAACCCGTAGCCTCTGTAGGCGAATTCTTCCCATGTGCGTCGCGATACTCTGGCGCTGTCTAGCCACTGACATTCCATGGGTGGCTGGGCGTGTTTTTTTAGGGACTTGGGTGATGGAATTCTTGTCGAAGATGGTGTGGCTGACGACAATTTCATTTTTCAGATGTTGATTCAGGTGTGGAATGGCGGCTTCAAAGGTCGGTTGACCTTTTACATCGTCCTCCGTTATTCCGTGTACGTCCTCATTCGCCCAATGAAACCATGTTTGTGGGTAAATCAGTGATGACCATGAATCTATTTCTTGTCCGTTTTCAAATACTACCAAGCCTATTTGACAGATGCTGCTTAGGTCTGGATTGGCTGTTTCTACGTCTATTGATACAAATCGCATTGGTTTTCCCTTTGCTTTGAAGAAAGATAAAACAGCAGAATCACAAATACAAATGCGGGTTTTAACAAGCAAAAAATCCGCATTTGTGAAGCAGGCACAGAGAGAAAATAAAAAACTCACCGAGTGGATTTTAGAGCAGTGTGCCAAGGGATTGGATGATGATCTATCTAGCCGATAGGCTTTCTAACGTCGCCAATCACCGGAGAGCGAAGGAGCGCAGCGACTGAGCGAATCCGAGTGCATTGGCCTTGTTAGCAGAAATTGATTGCACAGTAATTGAAGGCTGTAATTAACAGTCTGTATAAACTTCTAAAATTAGTTTTCATAATTTTCTAAATGGCCTATCAGCTCATCTAACACCATGCTCTCATATTCATTTTTGCTTCTGTTGTAATAGTATGAAAGCTCGCCAATTATGTCAGTAATGGCAGACTTTTTAAATTGAATCCATTTTTTCTCTTATTATTCAGATCTATCTTTGTCTCTTCATCGAATATAAAGAATGACGCTTTGTCCAGGATAATTAATTTCTGTTCTTTATCCAGATCAATAAGTATGAAGTCTTCAC
>NW_014585871.1:0-3284 GCF_000485595.1 Priapulus caudatus
AAGCATTAGTAACTTCATAACCATAGAATCATTGTTACCAACCTTCAATCAACGATTCTTATACTGTGTGTAAGGTGTTGAATTAATTGGAACAGGTCATATACTTGAACAATACATGTATTACTTTTTATTTCTATACATATCACAACAACCGTTTGCAACGTTTACGAGCATTTGTGGCTGCATAAATGTATTGTCCAGTCTAGTTTATGTTTCTGATATATCTACTTAGTATTCTGTATGTTCGCAGTTGGGGACAGATTTTACTTTCATACTCTTAGAAATTATCTGGAAATTATGCTGAAATTTATGAAATTAATGAAATTTTATGGGGGCCCCAAATGTGGGGGGGGAACTCGCTGCCCCCTGTTGCCCGCGCCCTTAATCCCGCTAGTGGCCATTGACTCATTAAGTAAAACTAGGCACTGAGAGTGGACAAATAAATCATAATGTACTGCTTACGAATCTTAGGCTAGTAACTAGTAGTAGTAGTAATTTAAGCCTACCATTGTCTCAAGATAAGCCTCTTTACAAACGCCATTTCCACTTGCATTATAGTTTGCAAACGCTTCATTTGTAAAATGTTTTTTTTTTGCTATCAAACGTGAGCAGAAGACGACGAAAGGTTCTTCAAGTCTTGCTATCCCACTTGCGTGTGCCCTTTTGGACGAACTGTCAAGCGCGCACTGACGACGTCTAAGCATAGTCGTTAGGGAAGTCATGTGGCGACACAATCGTTGACCTGACGTGCTTAGAACATTCGTACAACACACGTAAAGCCATTCATACTTTCAGTTGTATGTAAAGTTTATGTCTTGGTTATATATTATAAGCTACAGTGCGAGGATCGTTTGTACGTCATGCAGTGATGCAGGCTTGTGTCGATCAACACTGGGAAAAAGCCTAGCCTGACGTCACAGGCCGTTTTCCCACTGGGTGGGCCGGTTTGCAGAATGAAATGATTTTTCAAACATTCATAGACCACATCAGACGTGTTTTAAATATCAGCACGAGGAAAAAAAAAAAAAAAAAAAAAAAAAACAAAAAAAAAAAGAAATAAACAAAAAAAAACAAAAAAAACCAAAAAATATACGAATGCTTCTTGTTATTTACGTGTTTGATACTAGCTTCAAATAATTGTAAAATTTGACAGTTTTAGAGATGATCACTAAAGAAGGCGTTTAACATTAAACTTCCCTTGAATACAACGCGTCTGACAGAAAACATCGAAAGTTACGCAGAACGGAAAAATTCCGTCGCGCAATATTATGTTAACCCATTACGAGAGCGCAGAGCCATCCTCGTAACTTTAATATTAAGATGAACAATCACGTTTACACTCAAATTACAATTATAAGGATCAGTAATATCTCTTATATTCAATGAGTAAAATTGTTTGTTTTTCTGAAAAACATCTTCAAAATATTAATTATCTATCGCATCGTGTGACCAAAATCATAGTTGGCGAACATTTGTGCTTCGTAAAAATAACGTACATGGCCTAAACAAAATAGGGCGCAAGCTTTTATAAAGGCTGCACCTCGTTGCAACACAAGAGTGAATCGACTGAGCAGCACGTTTATAACTGAAGCAAAACTCAAGGTTGTACGATAATGCACTTGGTTTGAATGTTGATAAAAGTGTGCTTTATTAGGTTGGAGAAGCGCTCTCATTAAATTAGGGATTTCAACGGCAGTTTCTTCAATCGCTGTACGATTTCACATAACGTTACTTAACTCTTTTTATATAGCTGCCTTCGGTGCAAAATCATTCTCAATACGTTCTTATTAATTAAAGTTAATAACTAGAAGTTGAAGCTCTCGATTTTGCGAAGTGTTCAATTTCAAAGTTATAATAAACGTTATTAAAAGTTAGGGCTCATTTGTGTTTCCATCAGCAATAGTACTGCTGGTTCCATCTTATCTTTATTGGATCAATATATTGATGTAGAATGGTTGTTACAAGATGCCAATAAAGGCCATTATTATATTATCAACTCTTGTATGTCTAGATCTGAAAGGCGGATGCTTAAAATGGGACATAATTAATCAGTGTTTCCGCAGCAGGTGAGTCCTCGCCTGAATGTTCTTCGTACTGTATTTTTGAAGCGAATCCCGTTGCAATATCGATGAAATCTAGGCGAGGTCTTCTTTTCGTTATTGACTCCCCAAATTACGAAAAACGGAAGACCTTCATGCAAAGCTGCCCAAAACAACTACTATATTTTATAGTCAGGCACTAATGCAGACTCTTCCTCGATGTGTGGTACTAATAGCCTGGGTTGAGGGGGTCTTCGTTTTATGGTCTTCGTTTTTGATGTCTTTGGTCTCGTCTTGTTTCGAGTTCGTTTTGTACACCCTTTCTCTCCCTCTCTCTCGGCCTTCTCTCTCTGCTCTCTCTCTCTCTCTCTCTGCTCTCGCCCTGCTCACCTCTCTGTCTCTCTCTAAGTGTGTGTGTGTAGTCGTGTTGTGTCTGCTCTCTCTGTCGTCACGGTTTCGGCGTGCTCTCGCTCGGTCTCTCTTTCTCTCCCTCTCTCGTCTCTCTCGCTCACTCTCCTCTCCCCTCTCTTCGTCTCTCTGTCTTAGCTGTCTGTCTGTCTCTCTCACGTGCGCGTGTGCTCTCGCTCCTCTCTCCTTTCTCTCGTCCTCTCTCTCTCTTCTCTCTCTCGCTCTCTGTCCCCTCTCGCCCTAGCCTCTCTCAGTCTGCTACTCTCTGTGTCTCACGTGTGCGCGTGCTCTCGCTCATCTACGTTTCTCTCTTTCTCATCCCTCTCTCTCTGTGCGTGGCTCCTCTCTACGTGCTCTCATTCTCTCATTCTCGTCCTCCGTCTCATCTCTTTCTCTCCTGGTCTTCTCTCTCTCTTGCTCTCTCGGGCGTCTCTCTCTCTCCTCTCTCCTCTCTCTCATCGTCTGTCCTGTCCCTCTCCTCACGTCGCGCGTGCTCTCGCTCCTTCTCTCGTCTCTAATCTCTCTCGCGTTCTCTCTCTTTCTCTCTTTCTCTCTCTCCTCTCTCGCTCTCTCGCTCTCTCGTTCTCCACCTCTTGCTCTGAGTTCCAACGATGCCCAGGGCGAGAGAGAGAGAGAGTGAGAGAGAAAGAGAGCGAGAGAGAGAAAGATCGAAAGCGAGTGGGAGAGAGAGGGAGAGGTATAGAGACGGAGAGAGATTGAGAGAGCGAAAGAGGTTGGGAGAGAGAGAGAGCGAGAGAGAGAGAGATTGGGAGAGAGAGGGAGAGGTATAGAGACGGAGAGAGATTGAGAGAGCGAAAGAGGTTGGAGAGAGAGAGA
>NW_014585872.1:2828-3284 GCF_000485595.1 Priapulus caudatus
ACACACACACACACACACACACACACACACACTACACACACACACACACACACACACACACACACACACACACACACACACACACACACACACACACACACACACACACACACACACACACACACACACACACTAAATTTATTGCCATGCATTATATCCACGTATGCATTGATACGTAAAGCCTTTCATGAACGCGAGGCAATATTTTAATTAACCGCCTAATGTCCTGAAATGAATATTATGTCCTGATTTCCTGAATGTCTATGAAAGGCTTATGTCCTGGTGGCTGAATACTGACAGCTCGAGAAGAATAGAGTCGAAATGAAGGCCAATGAACGACGTTACGCTAAACGATATTCCCTAAATCGTGACACCAACACACACTGATCATTCTGTCGGGAGAGGAAAATGAGAGAGAGAGAGAGGGAGAGAGAGAGAGAGAACAGACAGAGAGAA
>NW_014585873.1:0-3282 GCF_000485595.1 Priapulus caudatus
GCGGTGATCATGATATGTGGTGCGAGGATGCAGGGATGTGGGGATGGCGGTGCATGGATGTGAGAATGGGAGTGTGGAGATGTGAGAATGGAGGGGCGGGGGTGGAAGTGCAGGGATATGGAAATGGGGTGCGAAGATCTGGGGATCGGGTGGGGGCGGGGATGTGAGAATGGGGGTGTGAGGATCTGGGGATGGGGATGGGGGGATGGGTGTGCTGGGGTCTGGGTATGGGTGTGCTGGGATGCTGCACACTTGTGACGTCTACTGTCGGAACGACTCGGCGTTGCAAGGCAGCGATTCTCCACACTTGCCACCGAGAATTAACTTACGTAATGGAGTGGCGGGAAATCCTCTCCACTTCTTAACTTCAAGAAGCCGAAAAAAGGGAATGAAGAAAAAGAGAGAGAGAGAGAGAAATGAAGAGGGGCAGGATGAGAGGTGGGAGGGAGAGCGAGAGAGGGAACAGTCAGAGGGAAATAGGGCGATAAACGAAAGGAGAGAGAGAGGCGCGCGGAGAGGGGATGAGAGAGAGAGAGAGAGAGAGAGAGAGAGAGAGGAGTGAGAGAGAGAGAGAGGGAGAGGAGNTCTCTCTCTCTCTCTCTCTCTCTCTCTCTCCTCCCCCACCCTACCTTCCCTCTCCCCCCCTCCTCCTCTCCCCTCTCCCCCCCCCTCCTCTCTCCCCTTCCCCCCTCTTAGTACTTGCTGATCAGAGAGTGACAAGCAGGGAATAGAGAATACACACGTCCAGCCAGCATGAACCTATCCTGCTGTCTGTGTAGCCTGCACACGCACCTCACACAGAAACTTCACAGAAACAGAACAGAAACTCACACAGAAACACCTCACACAGAAACTTGCCGAAAATGTTGCAACAAATTCAAAATAAATAACCGAACGAAATCTGAAAACAATGAATGGTACCGTTACCACTACAGTTACCACTATCGCTATCACTACCGTTACCTCACCACTACCGTTACCTCACCCCTACCGTTACCACTACCGTTACCTCACCCCTACCGTTACCACTACCGTTACCTCACCCCTACCGTTACCGCTACCGCTACCGTTACCCCTACAGTAACAGTTACCACCATCGCTACTGCTACCATTACCACTATCGCTACCACTACTGTTACCTCACCCCTACCGTTACCTCACCCCTACCGTTACCACTATCGTTACCGTTACCACTATAGTTACCACCATCGCTACTGCTACCATTACCACTATCGCTACCACTACTGTTACCTCACCCCTACCGTTACCTCACCCCTACCGTTACCACTATAGTTACCACCATCGCTACTGCTACCATTACCACTATCGCTATCACTACCGTTACCTCACCCCTATAAGACAAAGAAGAAGAAGAAGAATGGCGGTAACGGTAGCGGTAGCGGTAGCAGCAGCTGTAACGGTAGTGGTAGCGGTAGCTGTAGCGGTAACGGTAACGGTAGCGGTAGCTGTAACGGTAGCGGCAGCTGTAACGTTAGTGGTAACGGTAGCGGTAGCGCTAATGGTAGCTGTAACGGTAGCGGTAGCTGTAGCGGCAGCTGTAACGGTAGCGGTAGCGGTAGCTGTAACGGCAGCTGTAATGGTAGCGGTAGCGGTAGCTGTTACAGTAACGGTAGCGGTAGCGGTAGCTGTTATAGTAACGGTAGCGGTAGCTGTTACAGTAACAGTAGCGGTAACTGTAGTGGTAACGGTTTTTATTTGTGTGTTGTTGCGCTTGTGTCGTGAACATTATTATTATATTAATTATATGATTAATTATATGATTAATTATATGGTCAATTGTATGATTAATTATATTATTAATTATAATTATATGGTCAATTATATGATTAATTATATGGTCAATTGTATGATTAATTATATTATTAATTATAATTATATGGTTAATTATATGATTAATTATATGGTCAATTATATGATTAAATATATGATTAATTATATTATTAATTATATGGTCAATTATATGATTAATTATATGGTCAATTATATGATTAATTATATTAAATATATAATTAATTATATGATAAATTATATGGTCAACAAGATGGTACTAAAGGTTTCTTTGCATCTTTCTGCGAATGTCATCGACACGAAACTTTGCAAGTACTCATACAAATACAATCACCTAGCAAGCTTATTACAGTGTTGTTGTTCTTGTACGACCACTACTACTATACGAATAATAATACATAATACTACATACTACATAATAATAATAATAAGACACGTCGTTTCTCATAAAGATTTCACCTTTATTATCTACCAATGTCATTAAATCAACTACATTAAATTGTTACGATTAAACAACTCTTTTTGATGACACACACACACACACACGCGCGCACGCACGCACGCACGGACGCACGCACAGCTTTTCTGTCGAGAAGAAAAGTCTATAGACTCATGAAATTTATTGATCATAACAAAATAGCCCCACGAGAAAAATCTGCCCCATAACGAACGTCTGACAAAAATGTTACCTGTGCAAAATTACCCTTTCTTTCTTTTTTCTTCTTCTTCTACTTCTGAGATAAACTGTACACATCGGCGCAAGGAGGCAGAAGCGAGGAGAGAGAGAGAGAGAGAGAGAGAGAAGGAGAAAGAGAGGGGGAGAGGTACGCCAGCACGCGGAGGTGCGCCTCCTCTTCCTCTTCCTCCTCCTCCTCCCGCCCCTCCCCCTCCCCCAACAAGACAACACACAACGAACGCATGTCGAAGAGGCAGAGAAAACTACAGTGCTTGCCACCAGAGGGCGCTGAATGTGCCACCAGAGCGCGCTGGATAAGGTACGCCAGCAGACGACGCACGCACGCACGCGCATGCGCGCACACACACACATATATGTACAGGTCGGGCTCTATATTTTCTTCTCTATATATTTAATTCTTACGTGTACTTGTCGCTCGCTGACAATGGAACACCGCGAAAATGTAAATCGAACGCGCCTACCCTACCCTGATAAACGCCGCTCGCTGCCGTCTGCGTGTAGCAGGTTCGCGATGGCTCTGTCTACCAGGGTACGTACCTCCAGTGCCAGCGCCCACATTGTATATAAAATCAGACGGGGAAGGGGAGAAAGGGAAAGGGAAGGGTGAGGGAGGGAGGAGAGACAGAAGGAAGAGAGGCAAGGGGTGAGGGAGGCAGGGGGGAATGAAGCTAGGGGGAAAGGCAGACAGAGGGGAGGGAGCCCAGGGGCGAGGGAGGCAGAGGGAGGGAGAGAGATAGGCGATAGAAGGGAGGTACGGGGGAGGTAGTCATGGGTTG
>NW_014585874.1:0-728 GCF_000485595.1 Priapulus caudatus
TCACCACCACCACCCACCACCACCACCACCACCACCATCACCACCACCACCACCGCCACCACCACCACTAGCTCAGCCTCTGCTTTCCTCAACTCCCTCCCCCGCCGTCACATCTCTACCCCTCTCACCACTCCGCCCTCACCGTCAGCCCCCGCTTCCCTCAACCCCTTCCTCCGCCGTCAGCCCCTGCTTCCCTCAACCCCCTCCCCCACGCCCTGAAAAGCCCCATGTCCCTTGTGATTACTCATTAAATTTATAATCCCGCTCTCTCTCTCCGGATAGCACGGGCACACCCCTCCCACGTCTGACCTCCGAACTTCGGGCCCGCATTCCTAGGCCGCCTGTCGCACAATGGCCGAATTTGTCTCGCCTCAGCAGGCCGGCACCTCCTCGGATTATCAGATGTAAGAGAGGAGGTAGTCATCGCTATACCACTCGCTGGAGGGTAAGGGGTGAGGGATATGATATACTGACAAGTGCAATATATCGCTTCACGGATGCGCGTGCACTGTATGGATCATTTGATGAACTTCGTTATCACGGAAAGAATCCACCGTAAGTCCTGTTTAAACACAGCGAGCAAAATATAGATCTGGGGTGGTTTTATGTCTTTTATGTGTCTTATCGAAGACGGTGCTGCGACCAACCTGCGCTAGCTGCTATCTCTAAGCGACTTGTACTCTGATAGGGCAATGAATATATTAGCTTTTATATATATATATATATAA
>NW_014585875.1:0-545 GCF_000485595.1 Priapulus caudatus
AAGAGAGAGAGAGAGAGAGAGAGATAGAGAGAAAGAGAGAGACAGACGTGGGCGAAGCGGAGGCAACCAAATCCGAGCGCATCACACCGCCCGCCGCTAACGAAGCTGTTAGCAATGATGAAGCCATTACGAAGCCGTCTCACCCCCTCCCCCTCCTCCTCCTCATCTTCCCCGCCAGCGGCAGCAGCGCACGTGAGCATCAGTACCACCGTCAGTGCGCCGTAACACGACCAGGGAGCAGCGAGGTTAGCTAGGCCTGCGCGGAACTACCTGAGATTATTACCTGAGATTACCTGTGATTTGCACCTTGGCTCACACTAATTAACCTGGGGGGTTCGATAGGCGTGGTCTGACGCAGCAGCATGGCGCACGCGTTAAACTTGTATAACGAAACAGAGGTTACTTAGATGCATAATTACGAGCGAAAGAGAAGAGAGAAGGAGGAGAGGGAGAGGGAGAGGGAGACAGATAGAGAGAGAGAGAGAAAGAGAAATAGAGGAAACGACAGACAGAGAGAGAGAGAGAGAGAGAGAGAGAGAGAGAGA
>NW_014585875.1:2078-3281 GCF_000485595.1 Priapulus caudatus
AGAGAGAGAGAGAGAGAGAGAGAGAGAGAGAGAGAGAGAGAGAGAGAGAGAGAGAGAAAGAGAGAGAGAGAGAAACAGAGAGCAATAGAGAGAGAGAGCGATAGAGAGCGGTAGAGAGAGATAGAGAGCAATAGAGAGAGGAGAGCAATAGAGAAAGATAGAGAGCAATAGAGAGAGCATAATCCAGGGATGAGTGGTGGCCGCCGGGGAGCGCTGCGCCGCGCCACGGACAGATGGCGCTGGCAGTAATGGCTTCTTTATGGTCGTGATAATGACGTCGATGACGATGACGATAGCTCGCTGATCGACTAGCAGCTCTCTCTCCTTTCTCTATGCTTTCTTTCCCTTTGTTTTAGTGCAGCGGGNAGCTAAGGGCCTACACGGGTAGAGCTACGGCATTACATGCCATGAGGACACACAAGGCTGGCACTTTCACGCCTATTCACAGGCACTTTCCAACCCATCCAACAATAAAACTGCAGTGAATTATATTTACTACGACAATTTTCATATTTACGTTCGCTAAAACATCCATAAATTTCATGTAAACTCTGTTCAAACAACGCACATTGTCATGGCACGCACGCACACTCACTCACACACTCATGCACACGCGCTCACACACGCACGCACACCCGCACGCGCACACTTACACACGCAACGCACACACACTCACACACACACGCACACACACATCACACACACACACACACACACACACACACACACACACACACACACACACACACACTCACACGACACACACACTCATGATCGATTTATCAGCACTGCGACCAGCATCGAGAGGCCGCGTGTCTCGAGGCAGGCTGTATATCGCGTTACGCAAATGTCGCGCAACACGACGACAAAGCAAGGGCAAGCGCCGCCGCTGCTGCTGCTGCTGCTGCTGCATTAGTAGTAGAAGTAGTACTAGCAGCAGCAGCAGCAGCGGCGGCGGCGGCAGCAGCAGTAGCAGTAGCAGCAGCAGCAGCAGTCGCAGTAGCAGAAGCATTAGCAGTAGCAGTAGTGTAGCAGTAGTAGTCGTAGCAGCAGCGGCAGCGGCGGCGGCGGCGGCGGCAGGGATACTGGGGATAGCTTCACACGTGAAGTAACCAAGACAACGGCACCGCATGGTAACGCGGAAGCTGAGCATCCACTCCTCTCCTCTCTCCTCTCTCCTCTCTCCTCTCTCCTCTCTCCTCT
>NW_014585875.1:6116-6398 GCF_000485595.1 Priapulus caudatus
ATACACTGATGAGATACAGTGATGCTACACAGATACACAGATACACTGATGAGATACAGTGATGTTACACAGATACACTGATGAGTTACAGTGATGCTACACAGATACACTGATGAGATACAGTGATGCTACACAGATACACTGATGAGATACAGTAACGCTACACAGATACAGTGATGAGATACCGTGACGCTACACAGATACAGTGATGAGATGTAGTGATGCTACACAGATACACTGATGAGATACAGTGACGCTACACAGATACACTGATGAGATACA
>NW_014585875.1:7697-8376 GCF_000485595.1 Priapulus caudatus
ACAGTGATGCTGCAGCAGAGATACAGTGATGCTACACAGATACACTGATGAGATACAGTGATGCTGCAGCAGAGATACAGTGATGCTACACAGATACACTGATGAGATACAGTGATGCTACACAGATACACTGATGAGATACAGTGATGAGATACAGTAACGCTGCAGCAGAGATACAGTGATGCTACACAGATACACTGATGAGATACAGTGATGCTATACACAGATACACTGATGAGATACAGTGATGCTACACAGATACACTGATGAGATGTAGTGATGCTACACAGATACACTGATGAGATACAGTGATGTTACACAGATACACTGATGAGATACAGTGATGCTACACAGATACACTGATGAGATACAGTGATGCTACACAGATACAGTGATGAGATACAGTGATGCTACACAGATACACTGATGAGATACAGTGATGCTACACAGATACACTGATGAGATACAGTGATGAGATACAGTGACGCTACACAGATTCACTGATGAGATACAGTGATGTACACAGATACACTGATGAGATACAGTGATGTTACACAGATACACTGATGAGATGTAGTGATGAGATACCGTGATGAGATACAGTGATGGGATATAGTGACGCTGTAGTGTTGCTTCTCGCCACGGCCCAGTGACAGATACTACTAGCAGAACGCAGCAG
>NW_014585876.1:0-2193 GCF_000485595.1 Priapulus caudatus
CTACTACTACTGCTGCTGCTGCTACTACTGCTGCTGCTGTTGCTGCTTCTGCTAGTACTGCTGATGGTAATGCTGCTGCTGTTGCTGCTGTTGCTGCTTCTGCTAGTACTGCTGATGGTAATGCTGCTGCTGTTGCTGCTGTTGCTGCTTCTGCTACTACTGCTGCTGCTGCTGCTGCTTCTGCTAGTACTGCTGATGGTAATGCTGCAGCTGCTGCTGCTGTTGCTGCTTCTGCTAGTACTGCTGATGGTAATGCTGCTGCTGTTGCTGCTGTTGCTGCTTCTGCTACTACTGCTGCTGCTGCTGCTGCTTCTGCTAGTACTGCTGATGGTAATGCTGCAGCTGCCGCTGCTGCTGCTGTTGCTGCTTCTGCTAGCACTGCTGATGGTAATGCTGCAGCTACCGCTGGTGATGATGTATAAATATTTAAAATATGAATAGCAAAACATCTGTTCAAGAACAATGCCCAAGGTATCAGGCAAAGGTAACAACAACTGTTCATTCTAAAACGCTGACGTCAGTGTACAGGGGCTGCAACCCGTCTGTATAGGCCATCTTGGTATCTGCCACTTTGACAATGATTCTCATCCCATGTACATTCTCCCCGCCCTGCCCCGCCATGAACCCTGCGGATAGCGGTGTAGTTTTCATCATTCATATTTCATCAACACCGACGTTCAATAATATATAATAGCGACACATGAATTCATAATAACTATGATAACGTATCACAACTATCTGGGAACTTTACGTCGGTAATAGAAGAGCTCAACGTTTGCTCATCGTTTTTTTCTTCTATAGCGCTCGCGGAAAGTTCTGCAACCATTCTCGTCGCAATGTAAATATCACGTGGCGTACTGCCAGCCTATCGATTGTGTTAGAACGCATCACGTGATCAGCTGGTTACAACGCAGGGAGCGGGTAAGGGAATGCTCCCCGTAAATGATTGCCGGGGCTTTGTCCACTCGGGCACGCAGGCCGAGTGTGCTCGCCCCATTTAATTTAGTGCTCGGTGGAAAGTCGTTTACGTGAGCGCCATCTATAGGTCGCGCTGGTAATCACTTACATCCCGTGTGAACGGTGTTTACGTTTTCTAACACTTTGGTTCAACGGTTGGCCTGGTTTTTAATCAATAATTGGGGTTTAGTAATAAACTTTCGTTTTTTTTGTTTGATTTTGTGTTTGGTTTATTGTTGATATATATATTGATATATAAGTATATATTTATTGTATGATGACATATATATATATAGGGGGTACGCGCGCGCGCGCGCGCGCGTGCGTGCATGCGTGCATGCGTGCGTGCGTGCGTGCGTGCGTGCGTGCGTGCGTGTGTATAACCAGCCTTATAAGTTATATAACCACCACCGCAGGAGTGGGCTGAGAAACAGTGGTCAGGCAGACGCCACCTAGCATAACTCCGCTATATACGTTTACTTATCTAAACTTGTGCTGCCAGGAAAAATCGATGCGAGGCGGCGGACGCACGAGAGTTGGATCGGCTGCTGGTGCGGTTGGCGTGACGATGATGGCGGGAGAGCGCTGGTTGTCATCACGGATGGCCCTGACTCTAACCACCACCGCTACCGTCACCGTCACCGTCTCCGCCACTACCACGGTCACCGCCATCACCACTACCACCGTCACCGCCATCACCACTACCACCGTCACCGCCATCACCACTACCACCGTCACCGCCATCGCCATCACCACTACCACCGTCACCGCCATCACCACTAACACCGTCACGCCTGTACGTACCGCATGACTTACATAGATACCATCAAACGGGTCAACAGTCAAACATTCAAATGGTCACGCAGTCAATTAATTAAACAGTAAAACAATCAGGAAGTCAAACAATCCAACAGTCAAACAATAAATCAGTCAACAGCAACAGTCAACCGCTGTGGATACGTAGGCTTACATTACATGCATGTAGACGCGTTATCCCTCTCTCCCTGCACACTAGCAGGCAGCACGGGTGTCCGTACACAACCGCTGTAGCGTTAGTGCTGGGGTACATAATAGGTGTTCCCTTCGTTAAGGGCGATGACCACCAAGTTATTAAACAGGATAATCACACAGAACACACAACACGTGTGTCTTATAACATCGGAATACATATATATATATATATATATATATATATATATATTATATATATACACGCACACACACACACATATATAT
>NW_014585877.1:0-1430 GCF_000485595.1 Priapulus caudatus
ATGGAGAGAGAGAGAGCCGAAGGGAGAGCGGAGAGAGAGAGAGGCTGGGAGAGAGAGACAGAAGAAAGTCGAGACAGAGGGGAGCGCGGAGAAGAGTGGAGAGAATAAGATGAGATGAGCGAGCGCGCGAGGCTGAGCGAGCGAGAGAGAGAGAGAGAGAGAGAGAGATGAGAGAGAGAGAGAGAGAGGCAGACAATGGAAGAGTGAACTGATGCTTAAAGAGGAGAGAATGGCTGGAGCGAGTAGAGGTCGAGATGCTGCGGTGGGCTCACACTGCGCGATGTGAGGAATGCTGCGTGATATATTGCGCTGGCTCTATGTAGTCGAGGTCTGCGCGCAGAGCCGGACCTGCGTTCAGTTTCACGCGCAGGAGAGCGTATAGCTCTGACGTGGGCAGCAGTAGCAGCAGGTAGGCAGTATGCAGCGTAGCAGCAGCATCAGCAGTAACTGGCAGCACTTAGCACCACAGCAGCATCCAGCAGTACTATCACGCAGCAGCAACCAGCTACAACCAGCAGTAACTAGCAGCAATGTGTAGAAGTGCAGTCGCAGCAGCAGCGGGGGGGGGGGTAGCAGCAGCAGTAGTTAGCACCAGGCAGCATCCAGCAGCAGCAGCAGTACTTAGGGCAGCAAGTGGTAGCATCAGCAGGAGCTACACCCAGCAGGCAGCAGCAAACATACAATCACAGCAGCCAACAACAACAACAGAAGAGGCACCAGCAATGGCAGCAGCAGCCTTAGCAAACTAGCAGTCAGCAGCACCCCTCCACCTTAGCAACAACAACAGCAACAACAACAAACAACAACAACAACACAACACAACAACAACAACAAGAAGCTACCACCACAGGCAGCAGCAGCAACAGCAGCAGCACCACCACCTGAATCCAGCTAGCAACCAAACAACAACAACCCCGTCGCAGCACCGACCAAACAGCAGCATGCAGGGGCAGCACGCGCAACTAGCTTGGCGGCCTGCAGGCACGAGGTTCCAGAAACCTCATGAGCTTGCCAGGAAAGTTTTGTCTAACTATAAACATCCGTAGATCCCCTCCGCCTCCTCCCGATGTTGGCGCACTGTAAAAACCGGCGACGGACGACGCTTCCACTTAAATTGTAATGGTATGTGATGTTGTCATGCTTATGTATGGTCTCCCCCTCTCTTCCCCTCCCTCCTTCTTATCTTTTGGTCGCTGTCTGCGTCGCTGTGTCGTCGGTAACTCGTCAACTTGTCGCGCTGTCTAATGGACGACGGACACCGCGTGACGATGGTCGGTAGTTCGTTATACTACCACGTCGGTGACACGCTGGGGCGGCTGTGGGTCGAGTGGAAGGAATGGAAAGATTCACGCGTGCACCGCACGAACAAGTAAGGCTCCCTCCGTCTGTCCGTCTGTCCGTCCGTCTGTCTGTCTGTCTGTCTGTCTGTC
>NW_014585877.1:2813-3280 GCF_000485595.1 Priapulus caudatus
TTCAAATCTGTTATCTTTCATATTTCAGCTGATATTCAACATAGAAACATGATCTTGGTGTCTAAACCAACATTATCGTGGTCAAGGAACCCATTGTAATCAATAGCTATATGCGACGTGCTAAGCGTGGTGCTATTGCACTAATAGTGCCATCTCTCCAAAATTAATGTGAGATAGCTCTAGGCATTCGATTTCGCTGGAATCAAGTTGAGCAGGAATAGAATCGTTACAGATACAGCGACAATGGGTAGCCATGACGCATCGTCAGGGTGTTGAGTAGAATCGTGTTGGTGGTGATTGTAAGAGAGATTGGTGGTAAAATCCGTGCGCAGCATACACACACGCGGCGCTCTTGTAGTCGGTAAACACACGTGTGTAGCGTACAAACACACAGCCGAGCCTCGTAAGCAGACTATATACGCAAACACACACACACACACGCGCGCGCACGCACGCACACACACACA
>NW_014585878.1:0-3279 GCF_000485595.1 Priapulus caudatus
AAAGAAAGAAAGAAAGAGAGAGAGAAAGGGGGGGAAGAAAGAAAGAGAGATGGTCGCAAGAGAATCAGGAGGAAGAGAGAGAAACAAGGAGAGCACACAGGAGAGGGGAAAAGACAACAGACACGACAGCGACGATAGATAGAGAGCGAGGGCGAGAGCGCGTGTGCGTGTGCGTGCGTGCGTTCGTGCGTGTGCGTGCGGGTGCTTGCATGTTTGTGCTCGCGGAGGAGGAAACAGCTCTGGCGGGAATTACAGCGAAGTGTTCTCGAGACGAGCACGCAAGAGTTTCGCAGACGAGTTTTTCATGCCGAGGCAAGAACTCGCGGGAAGCGCAGAAAAAGTCGAGTAATTGTTGACTGGTAAAGTGTCGACATGATTGACTGCCATTGAATCTCGCCTGCCGATCACCCGCCGTGTTCACACCTATGCGAATATAACCCTCCGCCGCCTGATGTAGGTCGTTGGTGACTGCGGCGGGATATCTCTGCTCGGACCTTTTTCCCAGGCGGAAGACGAAAGTCTAAAAAGAAATATACGCGGGATATTCGAGTATCCTGTCTTCCGGTTTACCGCGTGATCCGCTAAGGGGTTGTCGAAGATTTTTGTTCGAAACAGAATGTGTGTTTGGTCTACACACACATACGCACGCGCGCACGCACACACAACGCGCACACGCACGCACGCACGCACGCACTGCAACGCGCAACGCACGCACGCGCACGCACAACACACACACACAGCACACACACCAACACCACACACACACACACATATATATATATATATGACAGGCATATGTTCTCTAGGCGCAGTTCACAGCGAGAGTCAAGATAGAAGCGAAGAGAGAGTACCAGAGAAAGAGATGAGAGGGAGAGAAGAGAGCGAGCGAGAGAGAGCGGAGAGGAGAGAGAGAAAGGCGAGAGAGCGAGAGAGAGAAAGAGAGAGGAGCAGAGAGAGAGAGGAGAGATGGAGAGAAAGAAGAGGAAGAGAGGAGGAGAGAAGAGAGAGAGAGGAGAGAGAAGAGAGAGAGAGAGAGAGAAAGAGAGAGGAGAGCAGAGGGAGAGCGAGGAGAGAGAGAGCGAGAGAGAGAAAGAGAGAGAGAGAGGAGAGAGAGAGAGAGAGAAGAGAGAGAGAGAGAGAAGGAGAGGGGAGAGAGAGAGACGAGAAGGAGAGGGGGGGGAGAGAGAGAAGAGAGAGAGGAGAGGAGAGCGCGAGGGGAGAGAGGGAGACGAGAGAGAGAGAGAGAGATGAGAGGAGAGAGAGAGAGCGACGGGAGAGAGACGAGGGAGAGGCTGCTGCTTAGCGAGGAGATTCAGACAGAAGGTCTACACAGGTAGAGAGAGCTTGGTAGTTTCTGTCCGTTCACTTCGAGTCATCTAGGGGTTTCAGCGTACTAGTAATCAACGGTTCTGGAGTTCAGTTACTAACGCTGAGAGGGTCTATGTCCCCCAGGGATACTGCCAGATTACGTCCGGAACTGCCTGGGCCGGACCGTTACCCTGTCTGGTACTTATCTAATATGCCAGACCGTACCTCGCCTACTCCAATAACGGTATAGGGAGTCGCCTACGCCTACTCCCTAACCCTAACCCTAAACCCTAACCCTAACATATGAGCATAGTGACCAGGGTACGTCTCGGTATACGGACCGTACCCAGGGTTACGTTCGGCAGTACCTGGGGACATTAGGACCCTATGAGCATTACGCACATCCAGGACGGTAGGTGTTCTCACAGCGATTAGAGCCGACTCTAGGTGTTATTTGTGCGTGCCGGCGCTTTGGAGATGTACGTGCGCGTGTGCGTTCGTTCATTCCAGCGTGGGTGCGTGCGTGCGTGGGCGTGTGCGTGGGTGTGTGCGTGCGTGCGAGTGTGTGGTGTGTGGCGGCTATGTGCGTGGGGGTGTGTGTGCGGCGTCGGTGTTGTGCAGTGGTGCATGCGTGGGTGTGTGCGTGTGTGCTGCATGCAGTGGGTGTGTTGGCGTGCGTGCATCGGTGTGTGTGTGGCGGCGTGTGCGTGGTGTCGGGCGTGTGTGGGCGGTGTGCGGCCTGTGCGTGGCGTCGTGTGTGGGGTAGTGTGCGTGAGTGACATGCGTTGTGCTGTGTGCGTGTGTTGCAATGCGTGCGGTGTGTGCGTGGGGTGTGTGCGCATGCGCGGTCTGTGTGGTGTGGTACGCGTGCGTCGGTGTGTGGTGTGTGTGTGTGTGATGTGTGTGTGCGTGCATTGCGTGGGTGATGCATGCGTTGGGTGTGTGAGCGTGCATGGTCGGCCGTCCCCGTGTGTGTAGTGTTGCGTGCGTGCTCGGCGTGTGCGTGTGTTGGGCATGCGAGGACCACGCTGGAATACAGGCAGACGCTAGTGAATGCGATCGGCAGGGTCAATTCTCACAAGCCTCACATATCCCGTGTTACCGATGAATGTAATTGCCTATGAATGCATCCGAGTGTATCATTTTCGCCCAGCGCTTCACACGTTTTTCCGAGGGTCACTCGCGAGCGAGCGTTCGACAACACACAGCCCGTATTGTGTTGTTAAACTGGGCCCACGAAACGGCGGCATCGTGCATCTGGTTACACGTAAAAATTGTCTGGGTATTCGGCGAGGTGCTATTGACGGACCGAATAGAGATCGCCGAAACAAATGAGTCGTGCGTGGGTGTGTGTGTGCTGTGTGTGTTGGTCGCACGGTTTTGTCGTGTGGCTCTAACTGACTAAATCCCGTGTGCGTGTGCGTCGTGCGTGTGTGCTGTTGGTGTGTAGTGTGTCGCTCGTGGTGTGGACTGTGGTATGTGTGTGTGTGTGGTGTGTGGTGTGTGTGTGTGGGGTGTCACCGTATGTGGTGATAGTTGTGCGTAGATGCAGTGTGCGGCGTGCGCGCTGGCGCGCGGCGCCGTGTGTGTGGGTTGTGTGTGTTGTGTGGGTGTGTGTGTGTCGTGTGTGGTGTCGTGCAGTGTGCCGGTGGTGTGCGTGTGGTGTGCGTGTGAGTGTGCTGTTGTGGGTGTCACGTCGATGTGCTGTGTGTGTGTGGGTGTGTGTCGTGTGTGTTGCCGTAGTGCACAGCGAAGGCTAGTGCGTCAGGCTGTAGTGCGTGTGCGTGCGTGTGGTGTGTGTGTGGTGCGTGCGTCGCGCTGTGCGTGAGCTCCTGCGTGCAGTGCACGCGTGTAGCACGTTGCTGCGTCAATTCAGCTCGCGCATGGTAGGTCCTAATGTCATTCAACTCCACTCACTCACTCACTCCTCTCAACTCATTGAACTATTCAAAACCAAAATTTCATGGAGCG
>NW_014585879.1:0-3278 GCF_000485595.1 Priapulus caudatus
TGATTTCGACAGCCGATGGCCGCGCCATCGTGGTATTTAACTGGTTTGAAATCCCGGCATTGCCAGCTGTGATTGATGAGCAAGAAGATGTGGCGGGTCTGATTCATTACTGGGTCACCACATCGTTAATTATTTTAGTGGGCGTTCATGCGCTGGCTGCATTAAAGCACCATTTTATTAATAAAGATAAAACCCTTTCACGCATGCTGGTGTCTACTGGCAGAGCTAGGAAACGGGATACAAGTGAGCAGGAAACCTACTAATATGAAAGCAACCAAACTGGAGATGAAGATGAAAATACGAAATCTCTTAAGTTAGCTAACGGGCCGCCGTTTTGGCGCGGCGCAAAACACTCTCGAACACCGTGCAGCAACTGGGCATAAGAACGGCTGGACTAGTGTGAATGCGGATTGACAGAGGGGCGCTCATAAGCCATAATTAACATTCCGTTAGTCATGTTGGGCTACAGCTGTTGCATTTAGGGGTCAGCTTTAATACTTTTTGATGGTGAGCTTCAGCTTTATGATGAAAAGCGAACCCATCGGCGATCAACGGTCAACAGTTCAATAATCAGGCACAAAAGTGTCCTTGAAATTCAAACCACGCTGAACTGACAAGCATATTCGCAGTGATGATTTTCTCGATGTGCGGGAATTCGCCCAACGGGCGCAAAATTTGAGGAGCACGCTTTTTAACATGAGTCTTGATGGACAGTGCGGTAAGTGAGTGGTGATTTTTAACCCTCTGGCGCTGCGCGATTACTTACAAAAGCCGATAGACACAGATTGCATCAAACAAAGTTAGGATGAAGGTGAATGATCCTCGGAGGCGGCTACGCGTTCATGGCCTTTACGACGGTGGCGGCAGAGCCCATTTAAGATGAAGGACTTTGGCTAATCCCAATAGATCTGGGGCCGGCTTCCGAAGACGAGTTGTATACTGAGGCTGCACGATGGAAGGTGTTCGTCAGTAGAAGGTGCAGTGGATAACAACATTGCGCTTGAATCAATTGAACATTAGCGACCTGAAAACACGCTGCTGTTGATATGAAATTGGTTATTTCTTTTCGAGGTAACCCTCGAGGCACAGCGCAAGTACATAAAAATGCCTACGCTTTGATTTGCTTTTGTTGCGACTTTTGACTTGTCCGTAGCTTGGCCATCGGAGAAAACGTTTTTCCAGTCACCACCACTATGACGAAAAGAGATTAAACAATTCAAAAAAGGGCAGTGGCGCTGAGCTCCAGAACTTGTGGAGGGTGAGCCCAGCCCCATGTATTAGGGCGTAGAACAATCAAGGGATGAGTTGCTAAAGTACGGTTATAACTTGGTTTGGGCAGTAGATGAGATGTGGAAAGAATAATGGAAAGAGAATGATGCATCATTTTGGTGAGGGTAGTTTGTAATTATTCCGCGCTTTATGAAGAAAGTATTGTGTTGATCTGAAGCAGACAAGGCGTGACAAGAGGGTACATGGCATCACAATCAGTTGACGAAATATCGAAGTATTGGCGCAAAGGCGGTCACACGCCTAGAAAGCTAAGGAGCTTGCGCGCCCGGCAGGTCTGCAGAGTCGTGGTACGGGCGTGGCAATTTGGCCGCAGAGCACAGGTCTAACACCTCTATCGCTGGAAAGCCCGGACTGGTTTGAAGTGGCGGCTTTGTGACGTATTCCATGGCGCGAGACCAAGACAAGGCACATGTTGAGGGTGTGCAGCGGCCGACATTGGAAAAAACAACGGTGCCGTCAGTTGAGAGCGTGTGTTGGTGGGAAATGGCAGCCGGAGGCGCTACGCAATCCGAAGCGCAAAACTTGCCCGTTGCCTCTGTCAGTGGTATATAGCCGGCCGCGAAGGCGGTTCTTGAAAACAACCCGACTCGGATAACCGTTGGTTGGCGTGGGCGCTGCTGGCGAGCACCGGTAAACAGGTACGAATGTTCCATTTTAAAGGGCTGACGCGAGAAGGCGGTAAGATACCGAGGCTATTGAAGCGCCGCGATTGAAGGATTGCTCATGGCAGTTAACCTAAAAATTTCAAAAGCTGAGAATTAGGCTAGGCACGCGTTCAGATCAACTGTGGAATAATCACTGTTTGTTTATAAACAGTAAATGTGATTTTCGGGTAGATCGCCTAACTCATAACCTAGAACAAGAATGACTATAGAGGCAAAAGCCAATGGCAAAGTGCGAAATGGACGAGAACAAGGCCAAGGGCACTGGAAATGGCGCTTCGATCCACAACTTGAGCGGATAGCAAAATTGCGTAAAAGGCTCGCGTGATGACGCGCAATGGGCCGCAATCAAGAGACGGATCACTGAGTGCGTACCCGCTACTCGACTGGTTTCGCTGGGACTTTGAATGTTGCATTGGCATAGGTGGTTTAGTAAAGGCCGTGTTGTTGAAATGCTAATGGCCCGGAATCTTCCTGGTTACAAACAACCCGAGCTGACGTGGCAATGAATTGCTGGATGCCAAAAAGCCTGGAGGCTACCCGCTCCGCGCTTGTATGCGATTGCCACGAGCAGTGCAATTAAACCCCTGGGCTTACCGCCTCGCAGGAAAAAATTGCGTGTTTGATGATTGATAGTTTCTGGTACTGCAAACCGGATACGGGTGAGCGAGGCCCGGCATGGAGATTGCTGATAGCGTATGGTACGCTCCAGAGCAGCGGTTGAATATTCTGGTATTGACTCGGATACGGCGTGAGACGCCAAATGCCCAGAAATTGAAGCGTCGAGACTGGTGCTTCACACACATGGAGAGCCTGCAGGCCGCACGTTGATAGCCAAGCAGCTGCGTAATAATGACCGGTAATCGTAGAAGTCGTTACAATCTGCATGGTGAGTACTTCACTTAAACCCAGATTCAGTATGAAGATCCGGTGTGGAGATGTTTCGCGATAGCCTGCCGAAACAAGCGACTGGTGGTAATTGCCAATTGAAGTTCTACGCCTTCTGTAACGTCGTGGATATTCGCCGCATCGGTGCTATCAAAGAAGCGATGAAGTGTGGGTAATCGAAACCCGGTGTTAAGGTCGTGAAAAACAAAATGGCGTTCGCACCGTTTAAACAGGACTGAATTTACAGTACCATAATACCGGCAAGGTATTTTCCCGTATGGCGAGCTGGGATTGATTGGAATGTAAAACAGAACACGTAAGTCCGTAACCGCCGGTGCTGGTATAGCTACACCGGTGAGAAAATTGGCCCTCAGGTCACAAGCGCAAATCTTCTGCGGCAATATCATAACTGATAATCACTCGCATTGCAAAGAAATT
>NW_014585880.1:0-1109 GCF_000485595.1 Priapulus caudatus
ACACACACACACACACACACACACACACACACACACAACACACACACACACACACACACACACACACACACACACACACACACACACACACACACACACACACACACCCGCCGCTGTCGCCTGATTGGAAACGCAGTGATAATGATTTTGTCAACTAATATAAGAGAAGGTTGCGAGATGCGGCAATCTACGTCGGCATTGTCAGTGTCGGTGACGTCATTGCACATCTACGGCTGCGAAGTGAATAGGGTCTACATACTGCGTGTGGAGTTGTACGACTGCGTGTCACGCACGTGTGCACGCACGAAAGGGCGCGCGCGCATACACACACGCGCAAACACGCGCGCACACACACACACACAAAGACACAACACAAAGACACGCACGCACACACACACACACNTTAATAAAATATTAAATATTAATATATTATATATATACGCACGCACACATCCTCCACAGACGCGCAGACGCACGAACACACACACACACAACGGCACACGCACGCACGCCCGCCCACCCGCACGCACGCACGCACGCACACCCGCACGCACGCACGACCACACACAACGGCACACGCACGCACGCCCACCCGCACGCACGCACACCCGCACGCACGCACGCACGCACGCACGTACGTGTTGTAAACAAGGTAACGTTCAGGTCGTCCTGACGACGCACAGCTACTTGACGAGGCTTCAATGTAATAATAACCTAATAATAGCATGTATCTTAATACTAATCGCATAGCATGTTAATCATTGCCGTCTGTCGAGAGGTCTGTTTACCTGTCTTCCATGAAGTAATTGTGTCTTTCGTCGTATTCGATCGTCACCGTAGTTGACAGCTGATCGTGTCAAGGAGACACTTCGTGTGTTCGTGCGACATCTTTCCGCCAATCTTTCATTATACACTCACCTCGCTCCATATCCCTCCCTCGCATACACTAATTTATTACATATACCTCTCTGCATGTACGCACGCTCCGTATACGTACTTGCATGCACACACACACACACACACACACACACACACACACAACAACACACACACACACACACACACACACACACACACACACACACACACACACACACACACACACACAC
>NW_014585880.1:2706-3275 GCF_000485595.1 Priapulus caudatus
CGTGTGGGTGTGCGTATGAAATGTCAAGTTGCATTTGAGTTTGCACTTGAATTCGAGAGAATTTGTGAGTAGAGCAAGAACACGTCAAACGCGCTCGCAGCAGAGAAAGAGAGCGCGATAGAGAGGGGTAGAGAATCTAGAGATAGATAGGTAGACAAATAGAGAAGGGGAAGAGAGAGAGGGAGAGAGAGAGAGGGATAAGAAAATAGCGAGGGCCAAGAAAAGGATGAGTGAGCGATAAGAACATTACGGCAATTTCCTAATTTTTTTATCTAAATCTCAATTCTAATTTTTTTAATGCGCCACTAATCAACCTTCATTCATAATTATAACATAATCGCATTGAGTCGTCTTCGTGATTCTGAGGAAAGTTCGATACCCTCACATCGACAAATAGTACGTAGATAATCGATAAATCATCGATCAATCATCGATAATTGCGTCTTATTGGGTATCGTTGCCGGTTAGCCTACTAGAGAAGATAGGTTCAGCGAAGAGCAAATTTGCATAACGACCAGATTGAGCGCGCGGCGGCGGCGGCAGCGGCGGCGGCAGCGGCGGCGGCAGCG
>NW_014585881.1:0-289 GCF_000485595.1 Priapulus caudatus
CCCCAACCCCAAATGGTCCCCCCCAAAAAATTGCCCCTCCTAGACATGCCCCCCACCGCAGGGGGCAATGCACCCCTCCAACCTCTTCCAACCCCGAAATCCTCCCCACTAATTCCCCCCAAACCCGAAATTCCCTCCCACAAAATGCTCTCCCCCAATTCGACACTGTTCGCTGGGAGCCATGCATCCGTGCGCCGGCCTATGGATTTGGCGCATGGATGCATAGCTGCCAGCACCCAATACTACTCGCGTGCGCCTCGCCGCGGAACTGCGCGCAACATCCGCGCTT
>NW_014585881.1:1731-3274 GCF_000485595.1 Priapulus caudatus
AATCCCTGAATACCACGATTTCTGCTTTATTACTGCTATTCATGTTGGCATAGCGTGCCGTCGTCCCGTTACCTAGGAGATATATATGACATACGTGGCAATTGACTGTCGTGCAATGAATTGGAGCAAAAATGAATCTTAGCGTGCATAATCTAAGTATCGCACACGCACGCACGCACGCACGCACACACACAGACGCACACACACACGCACACGCACTCGCACACACACTCGCACACACAGTGACACACTGCTCTACACGCACAACACCGGCACGCAAATTACCCCCACGCACACACCGCGACGCACACACAAAGGACACACACAACACGCCACCGCGGCGTCACGCCCAAGCAATGCACGCAACGCCGACACGCACAGGCCACAACGCACACTCACACGCTAGTGACACACTCGACGCAACACGCGCGTGACGTAGCAGTGACACTCGAGCACCAGCATCTACGTACGACGCAACACATAACACACACGCACAGCATCACGCACCTCACATGCACACGCACAGCCACGTACACACAGTGACACACTCAACACGCACTAACGCACACGCACGACGCAGACACGCGTTGCACCACGCACACAAGACTCAGCACACAAAAGTGATCCATAGCTGACACGCACACGCCCGGACAACGCACACGCACACGCCACATCAAATAAACACCGTCACAACGCACACGCACATGCGACCGCACTGACCGGCACGGACTGCACTCACGATGCACACCCACACGCACACGCACAGTCAACATCTCACTAACGCAGCACGCTCACCCGTAGACACGTGACACGAGCCTCAGCACTGCCAACTAACCACCGCCCACTTACACACGGTTACGACACAAACACGCATCACGCGACGACCGCTCACACGCCACTCAGCACACTCTGGCACTTACGCCTCACGCACCAACTGCACCGACGCACACACACGCACACACATAGTGACACACAATACACGCAAACGCTCGCCACATCGTCAACGCTACTGCGACTCACAGTTCACTACCATCATCGCATCGCACGCACTGAAGCCATGACCGCAACCGCACCGCCAAGACCCCGCAGTTATAATAATAGCTATGTTATCCTGTGACGAAATGCAAATCACTTGTGGAGAATTTTTTGAGCGGACTCCATGCGTAGCCGATTTTACATTTAATCATTTACTCATTTACATATTAAAGTGCATCAGCCACTTTTATTACATTATCCACGCCTCTTGAGACCATCTATTGTCATTTGCAAGCTCCAAAATAATATCTATTTGTTATCTGTGCAATATAAGTATTCGACTGTAACTAACACTACTACTACACAAGTTTTTGGCATATATGCAAGGAAATGGATATTGCTTTGTGTCTTGGAAAATGGGGTATTGCCCGTGGTGTAAGCTGATCGAGACAGCGTTGCTTTTCAAAGCCGCACAGTCTTGGTTGATTAGGTTAAGAAAGTCGGATGTAGAAAGTTCCCTTGTCTGGGGCTCTAACCGATAACCCACCACACCGGGGTTGAACTGCGC
>NW_014585882.1:0-1503 GCF_000485595.1 Priapulus caudatus
CGCGCCGTAACCCACATGAGTCACGCGGTGCGTCACGCGTGCGTCACGCGTGGCGTCATCTTAAATCCCGCAATATCACATCAAGAGAGGGCCCCTTGAAGTGCCGCGCGAGAAGTGTAAGTCGTCGATTGAGCTGTGAAGTGCGCGGCGCGAGGAAGCGCGGCCTTCACAGCTCTCCACAGCTCGATCGACGCATATAGACAAACCCTCGTTAGGGCATCGCGGATTAGCCAGCCTCAATTTCGGATCTACTACAACTCAATTCCTTGACCCGCGCACTCCCGGCTTTCTCGAGAGAGAGGATTCATCTCTCGAGTGCTTCTGCTTCTCGGCCAATCTGTTGCACAGACACGCCCCCCACTTAGAGCTCTATGAGCTTCTGAGCGAGGAGCGGCGGACGATACGCGGACCTAAACCAATTTAATCACGCACCGCTACACTTCAAACGCTGCCAGGACGTCGATGCTAGCACCTAAGTGTCAGCATCGATCCTGTAGCAATCCTGTAATGGACGGAGGAGCGCGGGGGAGATGCGCAGACCTAAACCAATTTAATTACAATTCAAATACGCTACTACACATAGTGCATAGTGCATAGTGCATAGTGCATAGTGCATAGTGCATAGAGCATAGCTCATAGCGCATAGTGCATAGTGCAGAGTGCAGAGTGCAGAGGTGCATAGTGCATAGTGCGCATAGTGCATAGTGCATGGTACATGGTGCATGGCGCCTGGCGCGGTAGTGCATAGTCACTAGTGCATGGTGCATGGTGCATAGTGCATAGTGCATAGTGCATAGTGCATAGTGCATAGTGCATAGTGCATAATGCATAGTGCATAGTGCATAGTGCATAGTGCATAGTGCATAGCTCATAGTGCATAGTGCATAGTGCATACTGCATAGTGCGTAGTGCATAGTGCGTAATGCATAGTGCATAGTACATAGTGCATAGTGCATAGTGCAGAGTGCAGAGTGCATAGGTGCATAGTGCATAGTTCATGGTGCATGGTGCATGGTGCATAGTGCATGGTGCATGGTGCACGGTGCATGGTGCATGGTGCATGGTGCATAGTGCATGGTGCACCGTGCACAGTGCATAGTTCATAGTGCATAGTGCATATTGCATAGTGCATAGTGCATAGTGCATAATGCATAGTGCATAGTGCATAGTGCATAGTACATAGTGCATTGTGCATAGTGCAGATTGCAAAGGTGCATAATGCATATTTCATGGTGCATGGTACATGGTGCATGGTGCATAGTGCATAGTGCATGGTGCATGGTGCGCGGTGCATGGTGCATGATGCATGGTGCATAGTGCATGGTGCACCGTTGGCACGCGTGCATAGTTCATAGTGCATAGTGCATAGTGCATAGTGGCAGATGTGCATAGTGCATAGTGCATAGTGCATAGTGCATAGTGCATAGTGCATAGTGCATAGTGCATAAGGAATAGTGCATAGTGCATGGTGCATAGGGGCATAGTGCATAGTCGCATGGCGGT
>NW_014585882.1:2108-3274 GCF_000485595.1 Priapulus caudatus
TGCATAGTGCATAGTGCATACCATGCACCATGCACTATGCACCATGCACCATGCACTATGCACTATGCACTATGCACTATGCACTATGCACTATGCACCATGCACCATGCACTATGCACCATGCACCATGCACTATGCACTATGCACTATGCACTACAGTTTATGCACTATGCACTATGCACTATGCATTAATGCACTATGCACTATGCACTATGCACCATGCACTATGCAGTATGCACCATGCCCATGTCCCATGCACTCTGCACTATGCATTACAGTGTATGCACTATGCACTATGCATGCATGCACTATGAAACTGCATAGTGACCATGCACCATGCACCATGAAATATGCATTATGCACCTATGCACTCTGCACTATGCACAATGCACTATCTACTATGCACTATGCACTATGCACTATGCATTATGCACTATGCACTATGCACTATGCAATATGCACTATGGCATAGTGCATGGTGCGGTGCATGGCGCATGGCGCATGATGCATAGTGCATAGTGCATGGTGCATGGCGCATGGCGCATGATGCACAGTGCATAGTGCACAGTCCATAGTGCATAGTGCATAGCGCCTAGCGCATAGTGCATAGTGCATAGTGCATGGTGCATGGTGTATGGAGCATGGTGCATGGTGCATGGTGCATGGCGCATGGGGCATGGCGCATAGTGCATAGTGCATAGTGCATAGTGCATAGTGCAGAGTGCAGAGTGCATAGTGCATAGTGCATAGGGAGTAGTGCATAGTGCATGGTGCATAGGGCATAGTGCATAGTGCATATGGCATGGCGCATAGGGCACCGTACATGCACAGATGCACAGCCAGATGAGGTGCATGTTGCATAGTGCTTAGGCACAAAGTGCTGGTCCATGTGCATTGTGCATGCGTGCATGGTGCACATAGTGCCATGGCCATGTGCACCGTGCACGCGTGCATATTCTAGGCATAGTGCATAGTGCATAGTGCAGGTGCATTAGCATAGTGCATGTTGCATTGTGCATAGTGCACTCAGTCCGTAGTGCATAGGCATAATGCATGGTGCTCGTGCATAAGCATAGTTGGAATAGCGCAAGTTGCATTGTGCATAGGCAATGGCATAGTTCATTTAGCTGGTGCATGGGCATGGTCATAGTGCTATAGTGCATAAG
>NW_014585882.1:7130-7425 GCF_000485595.1 Priapulus caudatus
ATGCACTATGCACTATGAGCAATGCACACTGCACACTGCACCATGCACTATGCACTATGCACTATGCACTATAACTATGCACCGTGCACGGTGCACCATGCACCATGCACCATGCACCATGAACTGTGCACTATGCACCTATGTACTCTGCACTATGCACTATTCACTATGTACTATGCACTATGCACTATGCATTATGCACTATGCACTATGCACTATGCACCATGCACTATGCACTATGCACTATGCACTATGCACTATGCACTACGCGCCATGCGCCATGCACCATGTACAA
>NW_014585883.1:0-3274 GCF_000485595.1 Priapulus caudatus
GTAATACCGTCATGAAATGAAATCCTTCCTCCCTCCCTCCCTCCTTCCGTCTCTTCATCCGTTCCTCCTTCCTTTTCTTTCTCCTTTCCTCCCTCCCTCCTCCCCTCCCTACCTTCCTCCCGCCTTCCTAACACCAACACTGACGTCTGTCTGTCTCTCTCTCTGTCGGCAGCTTGATGGAAAACCTGAGCGTGCGACTCTATGCCTTCCCTCTCACTCCCTCCCCTCTCCCTGCCTCCTGCTCTCCCTCCCCCTGCCTTCCCTCTCCCTACTTCCTTCCTGATACCATCACTGACGTCTGTCTCTCTCTCTCTCTCTCTGTGTCGGCAGTTTAATGGAGAACCTGAAGGTGCGGCGAGCGGGGTTCGCCTTCAGACAAACCCACGCGCAGTTCCTGCAGCGATACAAGATGCTAAGCGCTCGCACGTGGCCGCTATGGAGAGGTGCGCCCGCCAAGGGCATCCGCTTGCTTCTCAAGGAGCTGCGACTGGAGGTGGCCGAGTGGGCGCTCGGATGTACGAAGGTGTTCATACGTAACCCGACCACGGTACGTGCTAGCTATGTGTGCGGTTAGACAGTGGGAGCAGACACATGCACACGCACTTAAGCACGCTCACACCCATGCTTGCAAGCGCGCGCACACACACACACACACACCACCCCCCCCCACACACACACACACACACACACACACACACACACACAAACACAACACACTCGGATGTGCACCTCATGTGTGTGTGGCGTTGTGTGTGTGATGTGTGTGTGTGTGTGTGTGTGTGTGTGTGGTGTGTGTCTTGTCGTGTTGTGTGTTGTGCGTGTGCAGTGTGCGGTGTTTGTGCGTGCGTGCGTGCGCGTGCGTCGCGTGCGTGCGTGCGTCGCGTATGTGTGTCGTGTGTGTGACCCATGGTTAAAGCAAACGATATGGTAATTTAACCCTCATGTTCCGCGCCAGGTATACAACTATTTAAGGGACACTCCATGTCACGAACATGGAAACGTTGCAACTATCTCTGCATTCTCTACTGAAAATGAATAAAATACTGTAATATACATTTTACGCGCCTAAATCGCCATAGATAAAAAATATATAAATAATATAAACCTTCATAGTTGGCCCCGCTGCACAGCTACTACACTCAACTCCGCTAATAGCACAAGTACTATTTATCCCTGCTTTACGAGGGGCTACTCTCTGTGAAAGGAGGATGTTCCTAACCGGGGAGCTGTGCTCTCGTACGACCATTGTTTTTGTATGTAGGAGCTATGCTCTATAAGAAAACTATGGCTCTACAGTTGGTTATTTTTACAAGAGCGAGCTATTCCTATAACAGAAAGCTTATGCGCTATACAGTGGTGACCCCTCATAATCAAATGTTCAAGGAAAGACGGGCGCTGCGAGTGCAGGGAGAAGGGTGGAAGAGAAGGAGAGGGAGGAGAAGAGTACGTAATGAATAACAGAGGATAGAGTGAAGCGTAGTGGTGAGAGAAAGGAAAGAGCGAGGCAGAGCGAGAAATACGCGAGAGGAGAGAGGAAACGAGCGAGAAATTTGTAGAGAGAGACAGCAGACCAGATAGCAGAGAGAGAAAGAGAGAAGAGAGATGAGAGAGAGAGAGAAGAGAAGCGGCGCAGAGAGACGAGAGCGAGAAGCGCCGAGAAGCGAAGAGCGAAGAGCAAGCGAGAGCGAGAGAGAGCGAGAGCACGGCAGGAGAGGGAAGCGAGACGAAATAATAGATGAGTGAGAAGTGAGAGAGAGAGAGAGAGAGAGAGAAGAGCGAGAGAAATCAGAGTGTGTGAGAGAGTATTTTTATCATTGTTAGAATAACGTATCCTTAGTCTCAGCCTCCAGCCAGTCGTCTACGATGTCAAGATCTGACTCGTACAACGGCCATTTTCTCGCTTTACTCGTCTGTTACCGAAGAAGATATAGCGACGGAGTGTGTGGTGTGTGTGTGTGTGTGTGTGTGTGTGGTGTGTTTGTGTGTTTTATGTGTGGTCCTGTGTCGTGTGTGTGGTGTGTGTGTGTGTGTTGTGTGTGTGCGTGCGTGCGTGGCGTGTTGTGTGTGAGTGTGTGTGTGTGTGTGTGTGTGTGTGTTGTGTGTGTTTTATGTGGTGTGGCTGTGGTGTGTGTGTGTTGTTGTGTGTAGGGGGTGTGCGTGTGTGTGGTGTGTGCGTCGGCGGTGTGTGTGTGTGTGAGTGTTGGTGTGGTGGTGCAATGTGTGTTGTGTGTGATGTGTGTGTGTGTTGTGTGGTGCGGCGTTGCGTGCGTGGTGTGAAGGAGTAAGCATGTGTGTGTGTGTGGTGGGGGGGTGGGTGTGTGTGTGTGTGTGTGTGTATGTGTGCGTGTGTGTGTGTGCCTGTACTTGTAGCTATATCTATCTATATATATATACTATATTTCTTTTCTTTACATACATATATATATATATAAACATGTATAATTTATATGTTATATCTGTGTGTTGTTGCCTGTAGTTGTTATATATCTTGTTATATATATATATAAATAATACAAGTATAATTTATGTATATTAAATATCTGTATGGATCTGTAGTTGTTTGAGCTGGAGGACCAGCGACGACAGCGGCTGGGGCAGCTAGCGACGCTACTACAGGCCGTATATAGAGGGTGGCGCTGCCGTCATGCATATCAGCAACTCAGGAACAGTCAGATTGTGATAGCCAAACACTGGCGACGACACAAGGTACGCGCACCAGAATTAATCAGTTATTATTAGTAATATTAATTTATTATAATTATTATAATTTTTGTGGTAAATATAAAATGTAAAAAAATATTTTTTATTCGTTTTATTTATTTATTTTTTCGTCGTAAGGTAGGTGGCCACCGCCAGGTGGCACTATGCATTGGGCATGCGTGGTTAGGCGGAAGACGCGGATGCACGAATATTGCGTTTGTGTCTGGTGGTGGAGGTGGGTGGTGATGTGGGTAGATGCACATCGCATGTTAGCTACGGGTAGGCGCGCTCTCCCTTGGGGGGCAGTACGGTTAGAAGAGGGGTCTATTACCGAGTAAGGAGAGGGTCTAATTCGCTATTCCGAGAGTCAATATGGAGATGGGGTAGAAAAGTATTTTATTTTTGGAAATACCGTCGTTTTGTAACCGGATTTTGCAGAAAAGAATAGAGAGAAGAAGCAACGATTTTTTAACGATGCGTTTAAAAAAAGCTCGATTCGCAAAAGCTGATTTTTAATCTTTCCCCCTCACTCTCGCTCTCACTTTCGCGCGCTCTTTCTCTCTCTCTCTCTCTC
>NW_014585884.1:0-1111 GCF_000485595.1 Priapulus caudatus
CGGATGAGTTTGAGTATCGCACGTTGCCGGACTACAGCAGCAGCAGCATGACCGTCGACCGCGCCAGCCTAGATCGCAGGAGGAGGCAGGCCGACGCCGCCGACGCCGCACGCAGAGAGGGCGCCGCTGTAAGTACCGCTGATGATGATGATGATAACGATGATGATGATAATGATGTTGATGATGATGATGATGATATCTCTATCATATCTATGACATCCATCACATGACATGCCGTGATATGATGATATATGACGTGACATGACGTGACATGACGTGACATGCCATGCCATGCCATGCCGTGATATGATGATATATGACGGTATGATCTATGATCGTATCTGACCATTTTGTAACTATCGTCAATCGATTTCCCGCTGCAGAAGCAGTTTGCTGACGAGATCGAACAGAATAAGCAGCGGCTACAGGAGATGAGCAAACACCATTACATGTGAGTGCGAGCGCGGAGGAAGATACGGGGGTGCGAGTGAGAGGCGGAGAGAGAGAGAGAGTGAGCGTGAGAAAGAGAGAGAGAGAGTGAGGGACAGAGAGAGTCAGAGAGGGAAAGGGAAAGAGAGAGCGAGAGAGAGAGTGAGAGAGAGAGTGAGGGAAAGGGAGAGAAATAGAGCTAGAGCAGTGGTTCTTAACCTGGGTTCGACCGAACCGCAGTAATTCTTAACCTGGGTTCGACCGAACCGCAGTGGTTCTTAACCTGGGTTTGACCAAACCCCAGGGGTTCGGTGAGCCAGTCTCAGGGGTTCGGTGAGTCAGTCTCAGGTGTTCGGTGAACCAGTCTCAGGGGTTCGGCGGAGGTCCTCCGAAACACATTAAAATTTTGCTAGAATTTTTATTTTTTGTTCATTCTTTGCACGCTTTCCAAATATAGTATTGAATGTTGATGCAAAATGTTTTATTTTTGGATTAATTAAAATTGATTAAAATTGATTTGGTTTTGTCAAATTTGAGGGGTTCGGCGAGTGAGCAGTGGGTTTCGTTAGGGTTCGGCGCCTCTAAAAAGGTTAAAAACCACTGAGCTAGAGAGAGAAAGAGAGAGAGAGAGAGAGAGAGAGAGAGAGAGAGAGAGAGAGAGAGAGAGAGAGAGAGAGAAAGA
>NW_014585884.1:2346-3274 GCF_000485595.1 Priapulus caudatus
TTACCAAGATCAACATAGATAGTCCGAGTTCTGCTTACTAGCAGTTGGGCATGGAACAAAACAAGTGAGCGAAGCGTTCGTGGTGCCACCTGTTGCCATACAATACAACAATCAGTTTCTCATAAGATGTGTCTTGAGTATTGTGATAACTGTGTGGCAGTACAAGCTGTCTCATGTCTCTCTCTTCTTTTCTCGCCGTGTCTCTCTCTGAGTCGCAGTGTCTAGTGTTTGTGTTTGTGTGAGTTTATGTTGTTAGCTGAGGAAGTGGTTGAGGAGAGGAATATTTCTCTGTATGTACTGTCTCTACTTCTCTCTGTCATCTGCCACTCCTCACAGCTGTCACATGTTACCTGTCATCTGTCACATGTCATCTGTCATCTGTCACCTGTCATCTGTCACTCTTCACAGCTGTCACATGTCACCTGTCATCTGTCACCTGTCACCTGTCATCTGTCACTCCTCACAGCTGTCACATGTCACCTGTCACCTGTCACCTGTCATCTGTCACTCCTCACAGCTGTCACATGTCACCTGTCTCCTGTCACCTGTCACCTGTCATCTGTCACTCCTCACAGCTGTCATCTGTCACCTGTCATCTGTCACTCCTCACAGCTGTCATCTGTCAGCTGTAATCTATCACCTGTCACCTGTCATCTGTCACCTGTCATCTGTCACTCCTCAGAGCTGTCACCAATCAGCTGTAATCTGTCACCTGTCACCCTGTCATCTGTCACTCCTCAGAGCTGTCACCTGTCAGCTGTCATCTGTCACCCATCACACCTGTCAGCTACGCCACATGTCATGTCCTGGTTTCCTATTTCATCCTCGGTTCTGCTTCATATATATATATATATACGCACACACGCAAACATATATGTATATATATATATATATATATATATATATATCGTGCGTGCGTGTCGTGCGT
>NW_014585885.1:0-1281 GCF_000485595.1 Priapulus caudatus
AGAGAGAGAGAGAGAGAGAGAGAGAGAGAGAGAGAGAGAGAGAGAGAGAGAGAGAGAGAGAAAGACGCTGTACCGAACTTACCACATACCAGCGCAAGCTCGGTGCTAACACGTACACGCTTCTCTCTATCTGTCTATGAACTCACTCGGTCGGAATCTGTAATGCCATCCCCCTACTGTCTGGTAAGCTCTCTCACTTCCCTTTGCTCTCGTTCCACTGTCTCCACCTCTCTATGATCTCTCTCTCTCTCTCTCTCTCTCTCTCTCTCTCTCTCTCTCTCTCTCTCTCTCTCTCTCTCTCTCTCTCTCTCTCTCTCTCNGAGAGAGAGAGCGAGAGAGAGAAGAGAAAGAGAGGGGGGGAGAGAGCTATTTCCTCGGTGCTATATAGCTTCAGCGTGGCACAGATTACATCTGTTGGCAATTTAAGATTTTAATGCTTCGCGTATTAATTAGTACATTTATAGATTTTATGAACAGTCAAGGCCTTCGCACTGTTTAAATGTGCGGAGGAAATTCATTTTGGTTCGACACTGTGTAAGGACGTATGCGCACCGGAGTATGACATTTACGGTATGTCACAGTCACGAAATCTTGTAACCGTGTTAAAATACCACGCCGTAAATATTACGCGCCACGTTTATCTGCTTTTATTACTTTACGGCAGATAATTGTACGTATATAGTTGTAGACACGAGAGAAAAAACCGTTTCAAAACACCCGACACACATACATTCTTATTTCGTTATTTAAGTCCAGTAGTGTACGTACTTTTGGGACTACCGTCTGGCCATAGCGAGTAGAACGAATGCAGCTTTTCTACGTGTAAGCGTGCGCACGCGTTTATGCCCTCAATCATGACGAGCACACTGCACCAGGAAATGCCGCTCTCGCACAGCGATCTCGATTGTGTTTTTCGCGATTTGTTACTTTCAATGATCGTCGTCCGTACGCATTGTAGAAAATCGCACGTAAATTACCGTGTGTGTTTGGTGGGTGGTGGTGGTGGTGGGGGGGGAGACTGTCGCCATCACTCGGCGGGGTTGCCGGTGTCGCCACGACACACCGGATGTCGGCAGCGACTGCACCGATGACGACGCCGCCGACTATGCTGACGGCCCCGAAATATCTTTTCAGCAAAGAATGCGGAGAATAAAAGGCACATCTCTCGGCCGGCACTGTCGCCGGTGTGCGCCCTTGACATCAATCTATACTCGCCGTGCGTACATCGCAGGAGAGAGAGAGAGAGAGAGAGAGAGAGAGAGAGAGAGGGAGAGAGAGAGA
>NW_014585885.1:2319-3273 GCF_000485595.1 Priapulus caudatus
CTGCCTGTAGCCTACACAGGTCTTACCATCAGTATGTCTACTAGTAGCCTACACAGGTCTTACCATCCGTATGTCTACTAGTAGCCTACACAGGTCTTACCATCAGTACGTCTGCCTGTAGCCTACACAGGTCTTACCATCAGTATGTCTACTAGTAGCCTACACAGGTATTACCATCAGTATGTCTGTCTGTAGCCTACACAGGTCTTACCATCGGTATGTCTACTAGTAGTCTACACAAGTCTTACCATCAGTATGTCTACTAGTAGTCTACACAGATATTACCATCAGTATGTCTACTAGTAGCTTACACAGGTCTTACCATCGGTATGTCTGCCTGTAGCCTACACAGGTCTTACCATCGGTATGTCTACTAGTAGCCTACACAGGTCTTACCATCAGTATGTCTACTAGTAGCCTACACAGGTCTTACCATCAGTATGTCTGCCTGTAGCCTACACAATTCTTACCATCAGTACGTCTGCCTGTAGCCTACACAGGTCTTACCATCAGTATGTCTACTAGTAGCCTACCAACCTGTCTACCTTCAGCACGTATGTCTACCAGTAGCCTACCGACCTGTCTACCTTCAGCACGTATGTCTACCAGTAGCCTACCAACCTGTCTACCTTCAGCACGTATGTCTGCCTGTAGCCTACACAATTCTTACCATCAGTACGTCTGCCTGTAGCCTACACAGGTCTTACCATCAGTATGTCTACTAGTAGCCTACCAACCTGTCTACCTTCAGCACGTATGCCTACCAGTAGCCTACCAACCTGACTACCTTCAGCACGTATGCCTACCAGTAGCCTACCGACCTGTCTACCTTCAGCACGTATGTCTACCAGTAGCCTACCGACCTGTCTACCTTCAGCACGTATGCCTACCAGTAGCCTACCGACCTGTCTACCTTCAGCACGTATGTCTACCAGTAGCCTACCAACCTGTCTA
>NW_014585886.1:0-915 GCF_000485595.1 Priapulus caudatus
TGTGGCAAAGGGTAACCTCATTCTCCCACGTTGAAACTCCACAACCGGATCCAGTTTAAAGTCATAAGTGGTCGCACGACGGACGTATGGCGCTCATCTTCTACAAGGATAACTTTGTCATCATCATCATCATCATTATCATTATTATTATTATTATTATTATTATTGTTATTATTATTATTATTATTATATTTATTATTTATCGCTGCAGGTGACAGACTTTGCGTGGTCGCACGACGGACGCATGGCGCTCATCTGCTACAAGGATAACTTTGTCATCATCATCAATATCATTATTATTATTATTATTATTATTATTATATTTATTATTTATCGCTGCAGGTGACAGACTTTGCGTGGTCGCACGACGGACGCATGGCGCTCATCTGCTACAAGGATAACTTTGTGCTGGTCGGCTCCGTTGCCGGGCAACGCTTCTGGTCGTCAACGCTCACCCACAGCAGCAGCATCACCTGCGGAGTCTGGACGCCTGACGACCAGCAGGTGGGAGGAAGGAGGGGAGGAGGGAGGGAGGGAAGGAGGGAGGGAGAAGGGAAGAAGCGTAGAGGGAGGAGACATCCACAGCAGCAGCATCACATGCATCAATGCTCCTTCTTTCCCTCGTCCTCCCTCTCCTTCCCCTCCTCCTCTTCCTCCCCTTCCTCCTCTTCCGTCTTCTCTCCCTCATGGTCTTCCTCTCTGTCTTCCGTGCAACTGCTAATTAAGCGCGCGTTAATGTTGCTTAACGATGCTAGATCGCGCCCGTGCCTCAGCTTCTGCGGCAAAGACGCCGAGGTGGCGACGCGGGGCGGAAGCTGTGGGTGAGGAAGAGGCGGGAGGGAAGATGGAGGAGAGAGAGAAAGATAGATAGAGGGAGAGAGAGAAAGGGTTAGAGATAGAGAGAGAGAGAGAGGA
>NW_014585886.1:2728-3272 GCF_000485595.1 Priapulus caudatus
TCTCTTCCCCTCTCTCGCGCTCTCTTCCCTCTCTCCGCTCTCTCCCCTCTCTCACTCTCTCTCTTCCTCTCTCTCGCGCTCTCTCCCCCTCTCTCGCGCTCTCTCCCCCTCTCTCGCGCTCTCTCGCGCTCTCTCCCTCTCTCTCTCTTCCCCCTCTCGCGCTCTCTTTCTAATAACGCGTGCGTAGTTACTCGACATGTCGCACGAAATCCTATATCGATATCCTCGCTCTCTATCGCGTCCGTGCCACGCGGGCCGTGGCGGGCGAACCGCAATTAGAGGTGCATCGTAATTCACCGCATTTGCGGTTAATACGGACAGAGCCGCAAAGCTCGTTGCTTGATCGTTGTGAGATCGCCTGATGAGGCTTCATGGCTTCATGAGAGAGAGAGAAAGGTGAGGGAGAGAGAGAAGGAAAGGGAGAGAGGGTGGTGGAAAGAGAAGTGAGAGAGAGAGAGAGAGACTGATAGAGTGTGCGTGAGAGAAAGAGAGAGAGAGAGAGAGAGAGTAAGACAGAGAGAGAGAGAGAGAGAGAAGAGAGCGA
>NW_014585887.1:0-3272 GCF_000485595.1 Priapulus caudatus
CTTAAAAGATCAGCAGACCTACTTGAAGCAAAGATAAAATAGGCTGGTTTAATCAAAGTGAGGTGAACTCAAGTTCAAAGCGCGCCACTTGGTAATGATTAGATACAACAATACGTGGACGCATCAAAGTCCAACGCCTCGCAGTGATACAGAAAGCATAAAATGCGTGTCAACCCTGAGACGATATACCCGTGGGTGTTTGCTGACGCAGCTCAAGGTGGAAAGCTATACCAGTCATTGGTTCGACAGCCTTACCAGGTTCTCCTCAAAACCAGGACTGTTGTACTTAGAACTTGAATTCACCTGCTAATATCCCTCAACCAGAAACAATCAACAATCAACAATATGACTGAAAATATTGAGGAAACTTCATCTTCTCCAAGTGAGCGGGCAGCAAATTGGCGACTGGGCCGATAAAACAATGGCCTGTTTGTTAATTGCTAACTATTATCGGTATATGAGCGTCGACGGTGATCTGCTTACTGGGGGATTCCCTTGAGTGAGGGGCGCATAACTGGCCTCGGTACTGGCGAATGTCCGGGCAGCTGGGTTAGTGACCAGTCTTTATCGACAAGCATATAGGCCAGATAAGTCATCAATGCTGCAGCACTAGTAATACTTGAGGATGGTGATGCTCTGTGATCCTGCATCGTCAAAGAAGCTAGTTTTGAGTTTTGGCGTTGGCCGGGGTGAAGGCGTCCAGTTTGGCTAAGTAAGTCGGACCTTGGGCTTGCAGCCAGTAGGGCTGTTGTTATATGAGACCTCGGCTAGAAATATGGATACTCGTGGTTTGGCTCTATCATTATTCCGTACCGGTTCGACACTGGTTTGGTATACGGCTTTAAACGCAATCGCTGGGATTTATGCTGGGCGCTGCTGGTTACAGCACTGATTAAGTTTGTTTGGTGCTGCTATCCTTTTTATACCCATGGCGGTATAGTGACCGGGTGGTTCCTAATAATGCGTTGAGCAGCCTGGCAAGTACTAAGCAGTGGGCTGTCCGGCTGCTATTGTCTTTTCGATCTGCTATTCAAAACGGTAGCGAGCCTATTAGTGGAAACGCGGGCGTCGTATTGACATAGGCCTGTCCGGAGGGAAATATTCGTTCAGCAAAGCCTGCGTATGCGCGCTGCCAGTCCGTCCAGGCCTCTGGTGCGTCCTCTCCGGCCCACATTAGTAAAGATGTTTGAGGCCGTAACGAGATTTTTGCGTCATTCGACGCTCTTTTTTTGGCGACTTGCCTTCATGGTTTTTTTTCTTGCCATTACGCATTAATTGATGGTGCTGGTATTAATTCCAATGCTCCTTGTAGTGACTCTGTGTGTGTTCGTACTAAAAAAAGCCGGCTGTTATCAATTATCAACTGACCGGGATGAAAGATGCCGGTCTCGCGCACTGCGCACCTGTTTGAAGTAATGAACTGGTCTGGCTCGATGAAAAGTGTTAGGGGCTGAGCATGGCCAGGCGCCAATGGCGATTTGTTAACCGTCAGTTAGGCTCACAACAATTTACAGATCGCGCAGCGTTGCATCGCTCAATACCTTGTTTTTCGGGCTTTGCTGTGAGCTGACGACAGTGCTGATTGTGATGTCGGGGCACTTGGCAATTAATGCGGCGACTTGACGACTGGACAATTGATTGCCATGACCATGCTGACTGCCAGAGCGATGATGCCGTTGGGTCAGATGCGCTGGTATTATGACTCGCTGGCAAGCATACCCGCACTGGCTGCTACAAGCCATATGAACAGGTAATCGAATGCAGACACGAGTATAGTCAGGACCGTATTCATCTGCATCATGCTGAAGGGCGATAGAATTACGTGATGTGCTGTTTAATGACCGCAGACTCACCGCACTGCCTACAAAATATTAACTTGTCGTTCAGACCGTGAACGGGTTGGTTTATGGTGCGAATTTGGTTCGGGATAAGAGCAGCAATATTACGTTCTATTACTTGATCTCTATGAGCCGGCGTGCAGGGCCGTGTACTGATCGATGGTTTTAATCAGTAGCCCAGTTGGATTCTCATTCTTACGAATTCAAAGATTGCTATGTGCCCCAGGATAATCACTTGTTTTACAGCGGGATATGTCGTGAAAGATATTTTGGCTAGGGCGCTATGACGTCAGTGACGACGATTTACTGTGGGCGCTAGAAGTCTCATGTTCTGGGGCAGAATTCTTAGGCGGATTTTTCCTGGGAAGGACTGGCTACTCAGGTGGGCGAGCGTGGAGAACGTCTATTCTGGCGTCAAGCGTAGGCGGTGGGCTTATTGCTCGTGCAGCTAGTGGCTCGCCAGTTTGATAAAAATATTAATGGATGAACCCGTAGCATGATGGATGCCTTGGTACCGAATAAGGCTAATGCCATAATTTAAAAACTGATTAAAAGAGAGAGCTTAATATTAGTCAGCCCATCGTATGTGATGTTGCCTTTGGTCGAAAAGGGTAGTGCATCATGGATAGTGGCAAGTGTTGGCTGACGGACCGCGTGCTCGGTTATTGAAGAAGCTACAGCCGCGCAGTAACGCAAGTCTCAAGTGGTGATGGTGAAGAGACAGTACAGAAACTCTGCGATTAAAGCTGATGCGGAGGCTCAAGCCAATGAAAGATCGCTGTTTTTGGTGGCTAAATACTGAACTAGGTTACTCCGCTCGATTGTGGTGATGCAAGGCCCTCATAAAGCGGTCTGGTATTAGTTTTTCCTGATCGTTCTTTTCTTTGTGGGCTCCTGGTGGTATGGATGAGTCTATCGTCACTAGATATTTCGGTGCAGGCGCAGGCCGTGGTAATTCCTTCTAAACGGGTCCAACGATTACAGACTCTCGAAGCCAGGGTAGTTCGGGAGATTCATGTTAAAGAAGGACAGCAAGTACGTCTGGGGCAGTTACTAGCCAAGTTGGAAAATCTGCAATTTGATTCAGAGCTGGGCGAAAGTAAACTGAATTATTGGTCGGTACAGGCACAACGGATTCGATTGAAGGCAGAGTTGTCGGGAGTAGAGCCCGTTTTTCCCATCGAAATTCATCAACGTGATCCTGAGTTGGTAGCCGATCAGTTAAAGGTGTGGCGCTCCCGTAGGAGTGAACTGGCGGCGACTTTGTCAGTGGCCCAGGAACAAATCAGCCAGCGAAATCAAGAGTTAAAAGAAGGGCAGTCGCGTATTCGTTCCCTAACAAAAGATGTCAGTTTATCTCGTCAGCGCCTGGAGATAGAGCAGGAATTGACAGACCTGAAGGCAGGTGTACTCAAAGATCTGCTCGATGCCAAG
>NW_014585888.1:0-1880 GCF_000485595.1 Priapulus caudatus
GAGGGGGGAGAGGGAGGAAGTAAAGAACGAAAAGAGAGCAATGAGAGGGAGACAGATAAAGATGACAGCAGACAGCAGGGAGGAGAGAGAGAGAAAGAGCTATATGATCGAGGTGTGTGTGCTGTGTGTGTGTGTGAGAGAGAGAGAGAGAGAGAGAGAGCGGAGAAGAGAGAAGAGCGAGAAAGAGAGAGAGAGCAGAGGAGACAGAGAAACAGAGAGAGAGAGAGAGAAGAGAGAGAGAGAGAGGAGCAGAGAGAGAGAGAGAGAGAAAGAGAGATAGAGAGAGAAGAGCGAGAAAGAGAGAGAGAGAGAGAGAGAGAGACAGAGAGACGAGAGAGAGAGAGAAGAGAGAGAGAGAGAGCAGAAGAGAAAGGAAGTAAGAGAGAGAAGGGGTTACAATTCGGTCATCTGAGAACATTGGATAAACCAACTAACAGCGACCTGTTTCTATCTCACCTTCACGTACAGACGCCGCAACACAATACAGATTCAGCAATACGTAACTCTTAGATTTAGCAATAGATTCAGCATACGTACACTCGTAGCATTTAGCAATGATTCGCAATACGTAACTCTTAGATTTAGCAATAGATTCAGCAATACGTAACTCGTAGATTTAGCAATAGATTCAGCAATACGTAACTCGATCGTAGATTTAGCAATAGATTTAACAATACGTGCATGCATAATGACATTGCATAATTAAGTTGTTTACCACACGCGCACCTGTTCTATTTGTTGTCTGCAGTTTCATTCGCCGAAGGCACGGTGCGATTATCTGCATAACAGGTTCACGTAAATGAATAGATTCATGACTGTGATTATGAGAGAGATTCGGGGCTACGCGTTTACTGTGATAGGGTTAGGAGGGGTAAGATGAGAGTTAGGAGAATATTAAGAGAATAATTAGGGGGTTATACCTATCCTTTCCCCTTACCGTGGTGGACACTGGATCGCTCCAATTAAAAAAACAATTGGACAGCAGTAATACATGACTATTTCGATGTAATTTCCACCAATCAGATCATTGCCTGTTATAGTAGGCAGTGATGTTTGAGTTGTTTTCTTCGTTCTCTTTCACACTTTTCCTCCCAATTATATTCCATTTTGTCTCCTGCCTCAGTTCTATTATTTAGGCAGGGTATCTATTTCTGTACATATAAGGTCTATCGAGCCTTAATTTTCTATATTTGTTTATGATTTCTTTTACATCAATAGCAATGGATATGTGTATGTATCATTTATTTACATAAAATGAATAACGTATGTGTGAAGAAGAAGGATAAGAAGATGAAAAGGAAAAAGGAGGGGAAAAACGAAGAAGACGGGGAGTGGACAGAAGAAGACAAGAAGAACCAGAGAAAGAAGAATGAAGAACAAAGCAAGGAAGAAGAAGAATGACTCGAAGAAGAGAGAAGAAGACGAGGAAGCTGATTGACGATAAAGAAGAAGAAGAAGAAGAAAGAAAAGAGAAGAGAAGAAGAAGGAGAAGAAAATAGAGAAGAAAAAAGAAAGAAGAGAGAGCGAAAAAGAAGAAAAGAAGAGAGAAAGATCTCTCTCTCTCTCTCTCTCTCTACCTCCCTCTCCCTCCCCTCACACTCGTTCTTCACTTCATAGGTTTTCCTCGGGGGCTCGCACGGACCGGCCATTCAGGCGAGAAATGGAATTGAAAATTTCACGCGCATTTACAAAAGTCATTCAATGCGGCAATTATATATATATATATATCTATCTCTATATATATATATATATATATATATATGAGCGGACGTATGTGAGAGTAGCAGCTGATGAGTTTCACACACGCTGCTATACTCTCCTGACGACGCCATACAGCCTAACCATTACAGCTGACTGCACGTGAGAGGGAGAGCGAGAGA
>NW_014585889.1:0-3269 GCF_000485595.1 Priapulus caudatus
CATCTTCATATCGAATACTGATTGCCAGACCATCTAGCTTGGGCTCTGCAGTAAAAGCAATTTCATCGGCTTATTTAAACGATCTTGTATACGTTGATTGAATGCCGTCAACTCGTCTTCATTAAAAACGTTATCGAGCGATAACATCGGCATTTGATGCTGTATTTGTTCAAACGAAGTTAATGGCGTAGCACCAACACGCTGGCTAGGGGAATCTACTGTAATAAGTGAAGGGTTCGCTTCTTCTATGCTGAGTAGTTGTTGATATAAACGATCATATTCAGAATCAGGTACATCGGGATCATCTAAAACATAATATTTATAGGCATGATACCGAAGTTGCTCACGCAAACTTTCAAGTTTCTTCTTTACTGCAGCAGACATTAATCAAAACCAATTAGCTATTCAAGAATAAGTTTTACGCTAAACACGTAGAGCAAACTTACGTTCACCTCTATTAATTGCTTATGCCCTTACATTAAGAAGCAATAAAATCATGCACCTGCGTGCGATAATTTTCAGCATCTTGCTCAGTTAGAGGCTCACGTTTATGATTACACAAACGCGCATCAAGCAAACCAGCTAACTGATAACTACGCTGTAACATTTCAGTTAAATCATCAAGCGGATCGTCGCCTTTAATTTGCATAAACACGGTCAGACCTGTGGTTTGCAAATCATGGATAGTGTCGGCGTCAAAAGAACCTGGCTCCAGCATATTTGCAAGGCTAAATATTGCTGCTATCATTCCTTTTATAATGAAAGATATTCATTTCACCAAACGCTATCCCATTGCTTGTGCGAAACTAGTTTATTTGAGCAACCATTAATGGTTGTTTACCTTTAGATAAGAAATATATAGCGACAATATATCCGATGGATTATTGTTTACTGCTTTGTCAGCATCTATTTTTCTTTCAGCCGCATGCATCTATACTTAAAGCATCCATATTCTGAATGCCATCATTAACATCACCAGCAGCCAGCAACCAGACCACCTGAGATGCATACGGCACTTCGCCAACACTTTCATCAAGTCATTTAAGTTTTAGGCAGAAAAAATGCAGGAAGCTCATCTCAAATCATCAACCATAGAGTGTTTGGCGTTAGCTTAACGGCCTAACGCAAGAATGTAAATAAAAATAACGAAGGCTACACCGGACGGCAAGTAAAATCCAAACGCAACGATTCACAGTTACGCTCCTACACCTGCCATAGGTCGCAGCTTCTGCAACATTCAACAGATACCAGACGAGAAACGCCTGACTTCTCGCATAGTTACCACCGTTAGATGCCTTCAGAAATTTCCATTCGTGGTCTTATTATGCGCTAATGGATGATAAAATTGCACACGAGAAGAACATTTCCTTTCACTAGCTGACAGATAACGACCAACGTTTGCCCTTCATCCAATGGCGCATCAACCTCATCAAGCATGCAGAATGGTGCTTGGGTTTAGTTTCGAAAAAATAGCAAACACTAAAAAGCAACCGGGCAGTCAATGGCTTTTTCACACCCGACATCAAGTGAATATATTGATATGCGTTTACAGGTGTCTAGCCATAATTGCAACACCCGTACTCAACAAATCAATCACCCGTTCATTTTCAAGCGCTTATGCCCGTACCACCACAAATAAACGCGGGAACATTTCTTTAATGCGTGATATTAAACGTGCATCGTAGGTTTCTTTTAAGCGAGTCTTGGTTCTTTGTCTATCCTTCGCAATATCTTCTTCAAGAATCGTCAATGCCCTGCTGTTCACGCGTCTTGTCTTGAGCATCAAGGTATTCCTCTTTACGTTCTAGTTGCTTCCCCTTGCTATTCTTCAATAGTCGGCAAGGTTTAATTGGACCACACCCCATAATCGAGAAGATTTCTAAGCAGCCACTTTCTGAAATTTTGGTTTCCCATTTTACTTGCTTCGTAGATTTCCTCTTCCATTTTTCTAAAATAGCCTTCAAGTTCAAAGCCTGTCTCAGCTAATTGCTCTAATGCTGTTTACTGCGCACACCGTGTTTCTTTTGGCTATTCTAAACGCAATTTTTCTAACTGCCACGAACGCCTTGCCTTTTTGCTTCAAATTTCGCCACGCCCTGTTGTTCTAAACGTCTTAACTGCATGAGGTAATGCTTATCAACTTTTGCGTTACGTGCTTCAGCTAACGCTTTTGTTCAGTTCTTTAAACCGTTGCTCAACAATACTTTTAATCACGCTCTAATTGCTCCGTAGGCTCCCCGGTGATTGAGACAATAAAGCCAAACAATTCTTGTTACGATTGCAGTTGTGTTTGTTTGCGCCTGCTCCATACGTTGGATATTATGCCTGCAACCACTTAGACGTGTTTTCAAACCTTCTACACGAATCGCTAGTGATGCGCTTGCCTTCACGATGTTGCTTGCAAGTTTGTTCCGATGTTTTGTTGCAAATTGTTCTTGCAAGCTATTCCACGTTGACCTTTGTTAATTTTTTTCTATCCTTTTCCATGTTTCAGCATTTTGCCAACGCTTCATTTGCGTCGTTTAGTCGCCGCCTCTATTTCAGTTGTCATCATTGCTAATCAGCTTTGCGTTTCGGTCTAATTTCAACATCTAAATCTTACACGCATTAGTTAATATGTTCATGGACGTGATTCACGTGCGTAATTTGCCGCTATTTTAATCTCATTCAAACGTGAATGAATAGTATCTAAGTGATACTTGAATTTCTGTTGCACGCTGCTTGCTCTTATACTTGCAAAAGCTGCCACGAAATCAGTAATTCAGGCATTTAGTTTTACAGCTTTTGTACTCAAAGCTCACTTAACTTGGTTTTGCAAATTCACCGAATGCTTTGTTCGCGCGCTAAAACACCTGTACTAGCATCATTATCACGACTTACACGTAACCAGTTTGCACCTAACCAAATACCGTCTTTTGTAATAACGCTCTCATCAACAGAAAGAGAATGACGCATATTCAATGCATCATCGAGTGATTCTGCGCATTTAATACCATGTAAAAATTGGTTCAGTGTTATAGATGAGGAAACCTTATCAAGTAAAAAATCTGTCGATGTTGATGACGAATTATTTGTGCTGCCTGTTTCAATTAAAGAAACATTGCTATTTTCTAAAGAAGATAACGCTGAAGAATAATTTTCAATATTATCAACACATACCGCCTCCAAGGTATCGCCCAACACTGTTTCAACAGCAAGCTCCCAGCCACTAGTCACATCTAGTTGCTCGGCAAAACGAGCATTTTTATTAATGCCACTTTTCTCTAACC
>NW_014585890.1:0-878 GCF_000485595.1 Priapulus caudatus
GCCCCGGATGTTAACGGGCCGTGAAGCCCCGGATGTTGGCACGCCATGAAGCCCCGGATGTTGGCAGGCCGTGAGGCCCCGGATGTTAACAGGCCATGAAGCCCCGGATGTTAACAGGCCGTGAAGCCCCGGATGTTAACAGGCCGTGAAGCCCCGTATGTTAACAGGCCGTGAAGCCCCGGATGTTAACAGGCCGTGAAGCCCCGGATGTTAACAGGCCGTGAAGTCCCAATTGTTAGAGGGCCGTGAAGCCCCGGATGTTAACACGCCTGCCTAAACTAAAAGCCTAATATAATATAACAGAAAACGCAGATAAATGCAATCAACGGGCGGACTGCTGCTACTGCTGCTACTGCGGCGGCGGCACGGTGTGTGCGTGCGGATGCGGAGGCTGCGCTGAAGCCATGCCGATTCACCACGCACGCAAGCACATACACGCACGCACACGCACGCGCGCGCACGCACGCACACACACACACACACGCACACACACACACACACACACACACGCACACACACACACACACAAACACAACGGATGGAACTGCCTGGTCGATACCGAGCATACTGATACAACAGGAAATAGAGCAACATAGAGTGACAGGGAGAGACTGAGCGATACATAGCGCACACACAAACAAACACACCCACATCCCCCCCACACACACGTACGCACACACAAACAAACCCCCCCCCCACACACACAAACCTGAGTCGCTGCGCACAATGTTAATCAATTATATGTATTTATCGAAAGCATAACGGATGAAACTGCCTGGTGTGTGTGTGTGTGTGTATGTGTGTGTGCGTGTGTGTGGTGTGTGTGTGTTTGTGTGTGTGGGTGCGTGCGTGCGTGCGTGCGTGCGTGTGTGTGTGTG
>NW_014585890.1:2682-3266 GCF_000485595.1 Priapulus caudatus
GACATACACACGCACGTACACACAGACATACACACGCACGCACACACAGACATACACACGCACGCACACAGACGCACGCACACATATATCCATATATATATATATATATATCCATAAATATATAAGTGCGTGTGTTTGCCTGCTTGCGCGTGCATGTGCGTGTGTTTATATTTATCTCCCGATGAAATTCTTAAGATTCCATTTTTTCTCTTCACTTCGCCGCAAATTGCAGTCGGGCGCGTCTGCCTATATAACAGCAGCCGACGTAACAGACGGACTCAGCGGGAAACTCGCGAGAAACGTTCGAAATTGGCGATAAGCAAAGAATGAACACAAGAGCAGCAAAGCAAGAGGGGAAAAAACCCGTCTACTTCGAATTTTTCACACCAAGAAATGAGAACGATGTTGTTATCAATCATGATATTTCTTATCGAGTTAACGATGCTATACTAGCAATGGTGCTGCTGCTGCTGCTGCTGTTGCTGCTGGCGGTGGTGCTGCTGCTGCTGCTGCTGCTGCTGGCGGTGTGCTGCTGCTGCTGCTGCTGCTGCGTGGCGGTGTGCTGCTGCTGGCGTGTGCTGCTG
>NW_014585891.1:0-567 GCF_000485595.1 Priapulus caudatus
TCTCTATCTCTCTCTATCTCTCTATCTCTCTCTATCTCTATCTATCTTTCTATCTCTCTCTATCTCAATATCTCGCTCTCTCTCTCTCTCCGTCTTTATCTTTATCTCTCTATCTCTCTCTCTCTATCGCTCTCTCTATCTCTCTTTATCTTGATCTCTCTCTCTTTCTCTCGTTCTCTCTCTTTCTCTCTCTCTCTCTCTCTCTCTCTCTCTCTCTCTCTCTCTCTCTCTCTCTCTATATATATATATATCTTTATCTTTATCACTCTATCTCTCTCTCTCTATCGCTCTCTCTATCTCTCTTTATCTCGATCTCTCTCTCTTTCTCTCGCTCTCTCTCTCTCTCTCTCTCTCTCTCATTCTCTCCCTCTCTCTCTATAGCCCAAGACCTGACGGGCGTTTTTCATGCGTCTCTTGGGACGGTTAGAGAGAGTATTCAATATCAACCGATCACCAACTAAAAACTTTTCTGAGCGACATCTTCAGGCGCGATGTGTGTGTGTGTGTGTGTGTGTGTGTGTGTGTGTGTGTGTGTGTGTGTGTGTGTGTGTGTGTGTGTGTGTGTGT
>NW_014585891.1:2166-3264 GCF_000485595.1 Priapulus caudatus
ATCTACTTCTGATATATATATTATATATAATATATATATATATATATATAATATCAGGAGTAGATAATAGGGTTCCCTATTATCTACTCCTGATAATATATATATACTGCGGTCCGTTGTAGTACAGCGTGAGCTGCGCCCCGCGTTGTCCCGCTAAGCGTTACTATTTGCAGCCGTGATTTACATGTAACCGCTGCACGGGAGAATCCGCAGACGCCACGCCACCCAGCTTCCTTCGCCGGCACCTTTGTGCAATTGGGTTATCATCACTTTACGGCGCGCATTAAACTCCGCCAAACATTATTTTGATTAAAGGAAAATTAGCGGGATAGCGTTCGCTGGTTGCGCATACGTGTGCGCTGTCTCCGCGGTGACCATGGTTGAGGTGAGTAGTGGCGGTGAGTGGGTATCGGGAGACTGTTCGGTTGTAGGTATAGCCTCTAGGTATATATAGATAATAGAGGACACCCGCTAACTGCACGACGGCGTTTGTCATCCGCGGAAGAATCACCTGTTAGGTGCCTGAGTGCGTGCGTGCGTGCGTGCGTGCGTTGTTAGTGTGTGTGTGTGTGTGTGTGTGTGTGTGTGTGTGTNGAAGGAACGCTTGCGGAAGAAAATCGCAGAGAGAGAGAGAGGAAGAAAGAGAAAGAGAGAAAGAAAGAAAACAGCGAGAGAGAGAGAGATAGAGGTCACAGACGTTTGCGCGCGCCCTACCTACTTGGTACCCGCGTGTGCGTGCGTGCGTGCGTACGTGTGTGCGCGTGCATCCTCGTAGCGCGAGTGCTGGAGATTTGCGAGGACAGGAAGGGCAGCTGCTCCGCTGTCAACCTATCGCAGGATTCCCGGAAGACACGTGACATGTTGTCGCGACGTCACCTTGCCGCGACGACGGCTATGTGTAACCACGTGATTTGTGTCGTCATGCTCGTGTCGTCGGCATTCGTCGGCAGCACCTACGCCGTCGGCAACAACGTCTACCGTAACAGCGACGCCGACAGCAATGGGGTCGTGCTCAGTGGGTAAATACACACACGCGCGCGCGCGCACACACACACACACACACACACACCACACCACACACACACACACACACACACA
>NW_014585892.1:0-2108 GCF_000485595.1 Priapulus caudatus
TCATCCAGAAGAGCTTCCTCGAGGAACTGTGGTGTGCGTGTGCGCGTGCGGAGCAAGAGAGAGAGAGAGAGTAAGAGAGTGAAAGAGTGAAAGAGTGAGAGAGTGAGAGAGTGAGAGAGTGAGAGAGAGATAGAGAGACTGAGAGTAAACTTCACCTGTGTGTGATGATAGACGAACCCCCGCTACACGTCCCCTCCCCTCCTGTCGTTGCAGCCGCAGTGATTTCGTGCTAACGAAGGCGCGTGCGGAGTCAGTCTAATTCCGACGACGGAAACTAGCGGACGCGTGCGTATCCGTGCCAGCGCGCATCCAGATCAGCTGCTGTTTGTTTTAGAAGAAGAAACGCGCGGCGAAGAATGCTGAGGAAGGGTGCGCTTGCGCTTATTATTAATTAATTATTATTAATTAGAGTGTGAGTGGAGGGCGTTCGCGTGCGTGTATTGCGGCTCGGCCCGGGCGTGTTGTTGTTTGAGCGCGCGCGCGTTGCGTCGAGTTACTGGGGACTAGTTACTGAGTCGTAAATACTGGGGAGTGGGGATGGGTTTACAACAGCCGCGACGCTGCCACCGATACGCGTGCTCCATACCCGCGTCACTACTGCTCCACGTGATGCGTGCGTGCGTGCGTGCGTGCGTGCGTGCGTGCGCGCGTGCATGCGTGCGTGCGGGCATGACTCATGAGTGAGTGAGTGGATGGGTCACGGGTGGGTGTGCGCTTGTGTGCTTGTATGTGGATGGACGCATTTCAGCGTGTGAACGCCCGCAGCATATACGCGCAGTTCTCATGAATGGACTGTATCTATCTACTGCCCCCGCGTGGTTGCGTGCTTCCCCCTCCTCCCCCCGCCTCCCCCCGCCTCCCTCACAGACCGGGATTACGGAGTGTCGTACCCGGTCACTTTCACCCGTGTCCGGTGATCAGGCTGATTGATCCGCACGTTAATCCACTCACACGCAGTGTTGTATGTGCACTGTGCGTGGGGCCATTGTGGGCTCTCTATCCACGCACGCACAGCGAACTAGCTTACACGTGGAGGCGTGAAGCAAGCAAGTCCCAGTACAGTACTGCAGCCATGGCTTGGTACGGTGGTTCAGCCATAGCTCGGTACGGTGGTGCAGCCATTGCCCAGTACGATGGTGCAGCCATGGCTCGGTACGGTGGTGCAGCCATGGCTCGGTACGGTGGTGCAGCCATGGCTCGGCACGATGGTGCAGCCATGGCACAGTACGGTGCTGGGTGGTGTAGCCATGGCACAGTACGGTGCTGGGTGGTGCAGCCATGGCACAGTACGGTGCTGGGTGGTGTAGCCATGTCACAGTACGGTGGTGCAGACATGGCACAGTACGGTGGTGCAGCCATGGCATAGTACGGTGGTGCAGCCATGGCACAGTACGGTGGTGTAGCCATGTCACAGTACGGTGGTGTAGCCATGTCACAGTACGGTGGTGCAGCCATGGCACAGTACGGTGGTGCAGCCATGGCATAGTACGGTGGTGCAGCCATGGCATAGTACGGTGGTGCAGCCATGACACAGATACGGTGGTGCAGCCATGTCCCAGTACGGTGGTGCAGCCATGTCCCAGTACGGTGGTGCAGCCATGGCCCAGTACGGCGGTGCAGCCATGGACCAGTACGGCGGTGCAGCCATGTCCCAGTACGGTGGTGCAGCCATGGCACAGTACAGTGGTGCAGCCATGGCCCAGTACGGTGGTGCAGCCATGGCCCAGTACGGTGGTGCAGCCATGGACCAGTACGGTGGTGCAGACATGTCCCAGTACGGTGGTGCAGCCATGGCCCAGTACGGTGGTGCAGCTAGTATGCCCCAGTACGCTGGTGCAGCCATGACCCAGCTATAAACTAAGAGATCCTAGTTTCAGTCTACTCACACATAGTGGTTTATGTGCACCAATACGGTCTGGCCATAGTGAATTTAAACAGACCCGACTGAATGCGTATTTCTGACATCATCCAGAAAGAGCTTCCTCGAGGAAACTGTGGTGTGCGTGTGCGCGTGCGGAGCATGTGTGGTGCGCAGCGGCCGGATGTTGATCATTGACAACGCTGAGCTGGTTTCTCTCATTCTCTTTTCTCTCTCTCTCTCTCTCCCT
>NW_014585892.1:2702-3263 GCF_000485595.1 Priapulus caudatus
CATCTCCTCTCCTCTCCTCTCCTCTCCTCCCCTCCTCCTTCTCCCTCTCTCCTCCGCCACCCCTTTCTATGTAAACAGCTGTCACTCACACAGCGGTCAGCCTGCCAACTAAAGACCATCGGCGGATTTATGTCCCTCTCGTCACCGTAAACATTTTTGCTGCGGCCCCTCAGTCTCCCGTAACCCGAGCCGCGCGTGTTCCGCTCGCATCCCTCATCCTCATCCTCATCCTCTCACACAGTTCGCGGGAAACCCACCGATGATGACGATGCTGCGTCTGTGGCTGCGGGCACCGCTATGCTGCCTTGTGGTACACCACCACGCTAGGGTGTGTGTCGGGCTGTGGTGCACCGCCATACTGCGATGTGGGTGTGTGGAGTGTGGGTGGGGCTGCTGAGCCTCCCTCTCTCTCTGTGCAGGTGCGACTTTGTGCTGGTATCGTACACACGTGCAGAGATCATGTACAAGCCATACCTGTCTGCTAGGCTAGTCTTCCTACCACCACCACCACCACGCCGTGTGTCTCTCCCGCTCTCTCTCTCTCTCTCTCTCTCTCTCTCT
>NW_014585893.1:0-3263 GCF_000485595.1 Priapulus caudatus
GAGCTTGGGAAGGAATGATTTGAATCTGCCGAGTCTTGTTTGATGAGCAGTTTAGTTTTGTTTACTCGCTTGGGGAATGAGAGCTCAGATCTGAGTTGTGCTATCGATGCCCAGCACTAAATTATTTCCTTGTTCTTCATAACCAATGTAGGTGCTCGTGAAATGGAATCAATGCCATGTAGAAATGAATAATTGTGTTCAATCAGTGGTAGCAAAACATATGGAATTGACAGTCCTTATAACAGATACTCAAGCCTGAGAAATAAGCAGGTGGGCAAGGGAATGTACAGTTTATGCTAAGGGTATCAGAAGAAAAATCATCATGTCATCCTATAAGAACATTCATGGCGGCTGGTATGATACTTAGGGACAGGTTTGTATCAGCCTATAATCAAACATAATATCTTTTCATCTTACATCTGTGATTACATTATTAATTAATTAGCAATGTTCAAATAGACACTAACCGTTTTGTGCGCTTTGATCTACCCAAAGCCTCAGAGTCCGTCGAGGCACAATCACCGCATTTCTCAACCTTGGACAACTTGTGGACCGCTGTTTCCCAATCATCTGTAATTTTAAAGCAGAAGTCCAGCACCAGACCAAAAATTGTAATGCTTGAATACTTGAGTCGGGGGGATACAGGATAAAATACGAATTGCTGACACTAATCATTTGCACAGACCTCTTCATTTCCTAAACAAGAGCACCTATAATTCACGTACACATGGGTACAGCGCAGCCCATGCAATGCCATGGGCACAGTGTAATTTATAACTTTTGATATGGAAATTCTCAGAAAGAAATATTCGACTCTCCTCAGATTAATCAGATGATTTTACTGCACATTATTCCTTGAAATAGGACTGTGTGAAGCAGGATCTACAATTATACTGCCTTAGGAGACTAGAGGGTCATTTTTAAAAGATCTCTGTCAATAAGGTAAGGGGAGTGATGGTACTGCATGGACAGTAATCACTCCTATCACCAAGAACAATAGAAAATGAGGCCGGTTTCATTCAACAATTTTTTGGGAAAATACATGTACTTAAAGCTGACAGCACACTTCACCATTTTCGTTGCTCGTACAGGCTATTGTCGTGGTCGCCAGCCAATTTGCGGGGCCGGCAACGACCACTCACCACGGAAATTTAGTGGTGACCACGAGTTGCCGAGAATCAAACCGGTTTGATTTCTGCACTCACCGAAAATTTGCTCGTTGGGTTAGCAACTTGTGGTGGTAAGTGTGCGGGCCAAGCGCCGACGCACGGGCCAATCTGCAAACACCACTCGACGTCGCAGACGTCAATCTAAAATCTAGCGGGGCTGCGGTCACACGAGTTTCCACTGGCGCGAGAGGGAGAGGGAGCGTAGAGAGAGAGAGAGAGAGAGAGAGAGAGAGAGAGAGAGAGAGAGAGAGAGATGAGAGAGACGAGAGAGAAGAGGAAAGAGAGAGAACGAGAGAGAGAGAGAGAGAGAGACGAGAAGAGAGAAGAGAGAGAGAGAGGAGAGAGAGAGGAGAGAGAGAGAGGGAAGTAGAGAGAGAGAGAGAGAGAGTAGAAAGAGAGAGAGAGGGAGCGGAGAGAGATATAGATACGGGTTTCTCTCTCTCTTTCTCTCTCTGTCTCTCTCCTGTCGTTATCTGTCTCTATAACCTCACTTACGACACCACGTCGCACTTACGTAGAGTAGTCATCGTTTCGCGATTATATACAGCAGGCACAAGCACATCCCCAGCAGGCCCCCTGCACCCATCTTCCCCCACCACTACCGGCCTTCTCGTCTGTGTCTCTTCCCTGTTTGCTCTCTCTCTCCTCCTGATTCGCTGTCAAATCAGTTTCCGTATTCTGCCATCTTCCTCTCTAGCGCTCTCTCTCGCTCCCACACGTGGCCCGGATTGACATCGCACGGCTACACACAAAACAGTACCACATGGCACACGTACAAGGCCCACACTCACATGCAACACACCACATCGGCACGCGCTGGGACGTAGCACCGACGCCACGCACCCGGCACGCACGCCCCACACAGCTACAGGCGCACACTACACCGACACACACACAACACACACAGCACATTATATATGATTTTATATATTATGTTTTAATTTATATATTTGCCTTGTATTTGATAACTGTATATTGAATCGGGTTAAAGGCTACTCAATATCTTGGCAACGAAAAATTGCAGGTCAACAGCACGGCCGTGGGACCCGTGGCAAGGGCCTCACAAACAATTGCTCGATAGACCAGAAAATTGTCTGTGACGCAGCCAAACGAAAATGGTCGAAGTGTCGGCTGCGTGCTTAAATGTACTGCTTTGGTTGAGTGAATGCCTTCTTTTGTTCAGCAGATCCTATGCAAACAGTAATTAAATCTATCTATTTTTGCAAACTTGTAAGTAGAAGCAAGAAACTTTTACTCACGCCTGTTCTTTGCCCAAACTTTTTTGACCATGTGTTTTGACCGCACATGAGTCGGTCGGTCACATCCATCTTTCTTGCAGCAATTCTTACTCGCAGGCTGGATCCTGTGGTGACAGGCGGCCAGGAGGCAAATATTGTCCTCTTTCCCATCGGCAGTTGGATGCAACAATTGACAGTTCGCCATCAGGAAAACTGGTGTCAACTAAGGTACTTCCATTATTCGGCATCGAGGGCATTCTACACACATGAAGTTGACATAGCAGCAAATAAAATTAGGCCCGAAATTCTATGGCACTAGTATCCACTATATGCAGTCAGTATTTTCATTTAACATTGTGTAGCAATATATTACAAACACAATTACGCATATTACAAAGTCACAGCTAGCTTCTTGCATACATGTCCGGTAGGCAGAGCCAGTTACTATAATTACATTATCAGTATGCACAGTAATTTTTTTTCTTTAAAATAAATTCCATCTTGAGACAGAGAGGGTTAAAACTCAGCAGCTATCAAACAACAGCTAATGAAACTGATGCACGAGTGGAATCACAACAGACCGGTCCTTCTGTCTTGTATTTTTGTAAGGAAGTCTGACGAATTTGCATGTAATGTCAGAGAATGAAGCAGCTTTATTTGAACCTGTGAGATGTGAGACCTTGTAAATATCAAGGTGGGATGAAGGTAGTGGCTCTTGGAAAAAATCAGACACATCACCAAAGGGCTCAAAAATCAATTTGATGTCAGAGCCGGACTTCACAATATTTTTGATCAGACCAATTTTGGTACCAACTTGCACACAGTTGTCTGTGTCCCTAACTGAAAGATGCAGGGG
>NW_014585894.1:0-3261 GCF_000485595.1 Priapulus caudatus
CTGGGGTGTGATGTCCTGCTACCGTGTGCTGTTACTGGGGGTGTGATGTCCTGCTACCGTGTGCTGTTACTGGGGTGTGATGTCCTGCTACCGTGTGCTGTTACTGGGGGTGTGATGTCCTGCTACCGTGTGCTGGTACTGGGGTGTGATGTCCTGCTACTGTGTGCTGTTACTGGGGGTGTGATGTCCTGCTACTGTGTGCTGTTACTGGGGGTGTGATGTCCTGCTACTGTGTGCTGGTACTGGGGGTGTGATGTCCTGCTACCGTGTGCTGTTACTGGGGTGTGATGTCCTGCTACCGTGTGCTGTTACTGGGGTACTTAGCGACACTAAAACACTCAGACTTTAATAGTTCATCAATCTTATAGTTTCCAATGTCCGAAAATTTCGTTAAGTATATTGGCAGCGCGTAGCTAGGATTTTTTATTTTAGGGGGGGGGCGGCAACATGAGTTACTGAGTGTGCGAAGAGTCAGGGGCGTAAAGTCCGTACCGAGGAGTGGGGGGGGAATGATCGTGCGATAGCCAATCACATACTAGCACGAGCACAAGCCCCACAATAATTTACTCACACGCGCGCCGAACGCGCACTACGAAATACATACAACACACACACGCACGCACGCACACACCAACACACACACACAACGGAACAGCGAACAACAAACACAAACACACGTACATACATATTATATATGTATACATACGTGCACGCACATGCAAAATTTGAACAACCGTACAGTTGAGGCACGTGGCCCGTAGCATGCCAGTGCTAGGTGTCTGGGCATGCCCCCCCAGAAAATTTGAAAAATATTTTAAGCCATTTTCCTGCAACTCTAGGCATACTGTGGGCCATATATCTCATGTCCTGATGACACTATCTCAACCCTAAGACTCAACTCTACAAAGTTAAGGCCATTCAAAAACACCTTTCATTACTTTCAGAGAGCGTAACACTTAGGTTACATATAGTAAAATACCTTGTATTAACAACACAGTAAAGAAATTGGCAATCTCACAATTTCACGTGTTTTCGTATGTTGCACACCATACTTTTTGCTATTTGTAGCCTGGAAACATATTCTTTGAAAAGAGTTTCATTTGCAAATGGTCGCCGCCTCTCAAGGCACATGTGTTCAATTAAATAATCCGTAAATCTCACTTCTGCCGTCAAGACAGACAATTCTCTATCTGCTCAAAGAAGCTTGATATATTGGGTATAATGGATGGATCGATTCCAACTGCACCCGCATAGCACTTTTGAGAGAAACTATATGCCTCCTGCAGTCACTCCTTCCTCCGTGCCCCACTTGAAAGTCGTCTTGTCATACCATGCAAATAGCATGATTAACCACTGAATTGTACTGTACCCCCTATACGATTATTACATACATTTAAAAAACTAATTTCCAGCCATTACGCTGAAATTGAAACAATCACATTTCTCTTTTTTCTCTTCTCTTCTTTCTTTTTTTCTCTTTTTTGATTTCAGTGGTATAATTTGTACAGGCCCATCACCCCTCCTTCAAGAGCGGGTAATCTATCCCCCATCCCCCCGATTACGCCCCTGTGCGTAATCTACAGGAGTGGCGCGGCTCAATTATTCTGCGTCTTCATTAAACTTATAGAGACAGAAAGCACGATCCGTTCGTACGCGTTCTCGACTCTAATCGCTGAATTTCAAAAAAATGAATATTGATTTATTGTTTAAATCAAGATTTTCGATTTTTTTAGATATCTTCCAGAAAAAGAGCATCATATCATGTCATATGCAAAATATACTTGACGTATTAAAAATCAACTATCACCAAAACATCAGCCAACTTCGCGCGCACTCATACATACTCTCCCATATTCCACCGACTCGCCGTGACAGGATCAGCCAACCACCAATAAGCACATACACAAGTAGCACGTAGAGCAACCCGACCCGCTGTACACAAAATACCGTATAGCTCGATAGTCACTATTATGTGTAAGTAACGCATGATCATGTCCTTATTGCCGACGGCTGAGGATGACCAAGGCCGAACTGGCGCTGGGCTCACAAGCTCAATTTCACAAAGATTTTTAAATAATTAAAAATATCTGTTGTTTCTTTACCTAATCTTTTTAACACAGTCTTGTCATGTTCTTGTAGCTCCTTTCTTCCAACTCTTACTTTTTCTCTTCTCTCTCTCTTTTTTTCGGCCGGCGTCTTCTGTCCATCCGCGCATCTCTCGTTCTCGTCTTTCTCTTCCTTCTCGTTTCTCTTTCTCTTTTCGCTCTCTCCTCTCGCTCTCTTTCGCTCTCCTCCTTGCTTCTCTCTTATCTCTCCTCTCTCTTGCTCATCTCTCTCTCTCTCTCTTTCTTTACTCTCGTCTCTCTCTCTCTCTCTCTCTCTCTCTCTCCATCGTCTCGCCGCCTCGGCCCGGTCTCCAACTCTCATACTCTGTCTCTCTCGCTCTCTCCCTACTCTTACTTTCGCGCTGTCTCTCATCTCTCTCTTGTCTCTTTCGCGCCGACCGGACATCACAACCGCCCGAGTCAACAAGAGCAACCACGGATACAGCAGGACATGTGCCACAACACCCTTTAGCAGTAACGACACAGTAGGCAGTCTACATCTACACCCGCAGGTAACATGCACACGTAAAGCAGACATCAGCATCCCCAGTACGCCGCACACTGTATCGGGCACACGAGTAGGCGAGGACATCGACAAACCCACTAGTAACAGCAACACAGTAGCAGGACATCATCAACCCTAGTAAGCTCCTCCTCACACTATCTCCTCCGCGCGCCGTGCGCCGTCCCTCTCGCTCCTCTCTCTCCTCCCGGTAGGCAGAACATCTCCAGCATCCGTCTCTCTCTCTCTCGTTCTCTATACCGTCTAAGTCTCCAGCGCACACAGTAAGCGAGAAACATCACACCCCTATGTCAAGACAGCACACCAGTAGCAGAGACATCACACCCCAGGTAAACAGCACACGGTAGCAGGCACATACACACCCCCAAGTACGCGGCAGAAGCACCACAGGTCAGCAGGAGCAATCTACACCCCAGTAACAGGGGGCACACGCCGAGCAGACAATCACATCCCCATCAGTACCAGGCACACGGTAGCAGACATCGACAGCCGCCCCAAGTAAAACAGCACAACGGTAGGGCAAGAGCGACAGGTGCACAAGTTTCCAGTACCGAGCACACAGTACAGGACAGTCCGAACGACCCAACCGCCAGGTAACCAGACACGGTAGGCAGGAGTCAGTCAACAGCCCCG
>NW_014585895.1:0-313 GCF_000485595.1 Priapulus caudatus
CCGTCGTCGTCGACTTTTTATGCTATACGTGATATCAGGAGTAAGATAATATAGGTCCTATAGATTCTATGGATAATATAGGTCCATATAGATCCTATATTATCTTACTCCTGGTGATATGACGGGCGAACGACAGCGGAATGATTTCTGTAATGCGCCAATAGATGGCGCCAGAGAACCATTTTAGGTATATATAAGCTTGCGCCTGCAATGGCAGAGCAATTTCGAGCTGATAAGCATGTCTTTAACTGGAGGAAGCGAGAGAGATGGAAATGTAGGAGAGGGAGAGGGAGAACAAGAATTAGCAAAATAG
>NW_014585895.1:2749-3259 GCF_000485595.1 Priapulus caudatus
GTCAATAGTAAGAATTCGACTTCTTATTTACTCGAAGATTTCTAATGCGACGTTTTTAAATCTCGTGACGTCATCAGTACTCTCAATTCGAAAAACCTACAACGACACTCCAAAACTGCCTGGGTTCGCAACTCGGCCTCTCCCTGAGGTATATAATGTGAGGCTATACCTACTGCAAGTCTAGCCATGGGTAGATCGTGTTGTTTTTCTGCACAGTCCAGGACATTGGCCTTGGTGTGGTTTCGAATGGAGCGCGTTGGAACCTAGGAGAGAAAACATTGCGGGCCATTAGACAGGATACAATTCTTTCAGCATGTCACACGGAATGAATTTTATTTATTTGTTTATTTATTTATTTATTTATTTGTTTATTTATATATAAGCACCTTCATTTTATCAAGATAAATTAGACAATTATTAGTAACGCCACGGATACCTTTTCACATAATTTGACGCGCAAACACACACACACACACACACACACACACACACACACACACACACACACAC
>NW_014585896.1:0-3259 GCF_000485595.1 Priapulus caudatus
TACCGTACCTTAACGTAAGTAACAATAATACGACGTAACGTATTAACGTAAGTACGTTAGTCGTTAGTTAGTACGTACGTACGTACTGTAGTAGTATATATATATATATATATATATATATATATATATATATATATATATATATATATAATATCATATATATACGATCCTACACACGCAATGGGCGAGGTCCGAGCTCGTTGTGATTTTGCATTTTATCTTCCCGCAGCGAAACTCGAAGCTGGAATCACCAACGAGATGTACAGGATTGGCAGTCTTGACAGTGTCATCCCACGTGCCATCAACACCAAGTACTCTCTGAACTTGAAAGGACGCAAGATCGAAATTCTCGAAGTAAATTCAACCGGTGTTTAAACACATCGTAATAAATTCACCAGATCGCGTAATGTCATTCAAATACAACAGTCTATACAATATATCACGTTTTTCTCCCACTTACGTAATACCTGCCCGCGGACAAACCCAACTACACCCGGAAGTATAAGAAAATAAGTACGAAAATAATCTAATATTAACTTCTAGCAAAACCGATACAAAGTGCCTAGCATAATCGCTAAATCTAACATAGCTCTCTATTTCTTCGCTGATAAACTTGCGTAGGCCGGAATCCGTCTGGAGGGAGTGCAGTCGCTTGTCGACAAGATCTTCGGATACAGGGGATCCTTCGACAACAGGAACGCCGCCGAGGTCGATCAGCTCACCAGGAGGGTAAGTCAGGCGACGAATACCCGCAAAACCCGAGTATCGAATACCGTAGCAAACTATACGAGATTTATTAGTTAACTATACGAGTAGGCAGTAGCACTCGTGGTTAAAATGTAAGCTCACCTCTCGCTGCGGGGTAAGATGCAAACGAGAATTAAAGACCACCTTCGAGTTCGCGTAGAACGGCCGCTATGTGCAGTGAGACTAGTGGGAACGGAATTATAGACGATAATAAACAAATACCGTAGCAAACTATACGAGCACACGCTATTGTGGGTAAAATACAAGCTCACGACTCACGGCGGGGTGTAGGTACAAACGAGAATGAGACGGTTCGCGTAGAATGGCCGCTATGTGGAGTGGGACGAGTGAGAACGGTGCTATAGACGATAATACACCGTGCTAATTACAACGATAATTACAATAATTAGTACAATAATAATTACAACGATAATTACAATGTGTTTATTACAACGATAATTACAATGATAATTACAATGTGTTTATTACAACGATAATTACAATAATTAATACGATAATAATTACAACGATAATTACAATGTGTTTATTACAACGATAATTACAATAATTAATACAATAATAATTACAACGATAATCACAATGTGTTTATTACAACGATAATTACAATAATTAATACAATAATAATTACAACGATAATTACAACAGTGCTATAGACGATATATTCATAACTCCTCCTCCCTACAGATGAACATCGTTAACCGGGAGAGTGACGAGCCAAGCATCTACGCAAACCTGAAGGTCTTCGGCAGAGAGATCACCTTCGTAGACCTGTACGGAGCCGACATCGTCCGCGGAATCATGAACGAAGGTAGATATAGCAACATAGGAGAGAGACGGAGATAGTATCCGTCTTATTATAATCCCGTTTTGATTCAGTGGCGCTGTTGCCCATTTTTATTCCATAAGGGGTGTAATTAAGAGCATAGATAGACAAAAAATATAATTTAATAATAAATATAACTATATATATATATATTAAACCAGATATATAATATATAATCTAATAATTAGATCATAAATAAGGATGCTGCCTCACGCGCCTCGCTCATATATTCCTCTGTATAATATAAAACGCAGTATGCGTCTAAGTATGTACAAATCTAAACACGAAACCGAGAACGAATATTTGCGAAGAAGCGAAATATGTTCACCGTTCAGAGATCACGGTGGAAGCACACGCGCTTTCGTAATTAGCGAATATGCTTTCACTACTTAAAAGCGTTTGAAAATTGGATATGGGAAAAAATAGTAGCAGACCATCCTTGACGTTCGATCAAGACGTTGATATTCTTCAACGTAATAATACGTTCGTCCTCCATGCTTTCTTTTCTCCCTCAGGCATGGTCAGCCTGCCCAACATTGAGAGGAAGCTGCGCGAGGGATACGATCTCACATTCACCAAGATTCAGCCACTCGTCATGGCTCGCACCATCGTGCCGACACACGCCGGTCTGCCCTTGCAGCTGCACCTGTGTGGAGTCAAGGTCATCACCAACAAGGGCGTCGTGAGGGGTTCCTTCGAGCCGGCTCTGTACCAGACCCAGCGCCTCAACATTCCAAACTCTCTGACACTGACCGCGGACATCGTCCCAAGGTCAGTGCGCGCTTCAGCGCCATCTAGCGTACTCTAGCGTAGACTAGTCGAGCAGCTATAGCATATTCGCATTGTCGCAATAATATATTTCCTGTCAATGCCCACCAGTTTCTGATCGCGGCACTATAGCAACTTGTGCGAATAATCAAAATATGCCGACACAGTTAAAGTATATATGTAACCTCGACTATCGTGCTATAAAATCACGCCGCATACTTGCATTGTCGCAATATTTTTCCTGCAGACGCCCACCACCTTGCTATACGCAGTACCCACACATTACCGTAATACCGTAAAGGACTCACGTTGATAAATCTTCTACCAATGTACCATATTTAAATAAAAAAATAAAAAATAAATATCGCAATATTATAAATAAATGAAATTAATTAATTAAACATTTAAATTTAACAATATTATTATTAATAAATAAATAAATAAATACGTTCTCATTAATTCCTACAGGGTCATCGTTGACATCGTCGGAAACATGACAGTCAAGCTGGCCACCTTCAGCGCAGGCGCTGGCATCACCGCTCAGCTCGCTGTTGAGAAACCGATCCGTGGCAGCGTTAACATCGACATCGCCACCAAGCAGCTGACAGTCGATATGGAGCCCGTCGAGGTGCGTATGTGAATAGAGAAGGGGGGGAGACAGTGAGAGAGATAGTGAGAGGAGAGAGACAGTGAGAGAGATAGTGAGAGGAGAGTTAGATAGATAGATAGATAGATAGATAGATAGATAGATAGATAGATAGATAGATAGATAGATAGATAGATAGATAGATAGATAGATTGATAAATAGTTAGATGGATAGACAGAGAGAGAGAGAGAGAGAGAGAGAGAGAGAGAGAGAGAGAGAGAAGGAGGAGAGAGAGAGAGAGAGAGAGAGTAGA
>NW_014585897.1:0-684 GCF_000485595.1 Priapulus caudatus
ACACACACACAGACACACCGACACACACACACACACACAGAGACACACACACACACACAGACACACCAACACACACACACACACACCACGCCTTTATTTGTAGGGGCTAGCGTGTCTATGTGTGCCTATATTCGCTGCTAAACCGATGCGTAAGCCGGAGTAAATGCCCACACCGTTGTTGGCTCGCGATCTCCCTCTGAATCAATTATATTATTTATTATTATTATCGAATCAATTATAAGTATATTGTCATCGTTGCTGCTGTTGCAGGTTCGCGTCTACCGGCTGCACAATTACCTCGGCGGGTTCGCCATCTTTGTGCTGGTCTGCCAGACAATCTACATCATGTTCATCTGCTACTACGTGCAGCACGAGTTCCGGCAGATTCTCAAGCAGGGCCGCAAGTACTGGAACTTCTGGAACTTCATCGAGTTCAGCGTGTGCGTGCTCGGGCTGGTGTGCGTGGGCATGTACGGAGCGAAGATGGTGTTCACGAACTACGCTATTAACACCCTGCATAAGCATGATTCAGGTGAGGGCTGTTTCCACCCGCCTTCTGTTTTATCACCTCTCTCTCACTCTCTCTCTCTCTCTCTCTCTCTCTCTCTTCCTCTTCCTCACTTCTAATCTTTCTTTTTCATCCCCCTCTAGCTTTTATTCTCTCTCTTTCTCTTTTTCTCATGC
>NW_014585897.1:2330-3259 GCF_000485595.1 Priapulus caudatus
TACACGAGAACAATGCGAGGTACATCTGTACGTGAGAGAGAGACAATGATTACTGATTGGTGAACAATGCGAGGTACATCTAAGACAATGATTACTGATTGGGAACAATGCGAGGTACATCTGTACGTGAGAGAGAGACAATGATTACTGATTGGTGAACAATGCGAGGTACATCTCATTGTTCACCAATCAGTATTCATTGTCTATCTTACACGAAGATGTACCTCGCATTGTTCACCAATCAGTAATCATTGTCTCTCTCTCACGTACAGATGTACCTCGCATTGTTCACCAATCAGTAATCATTGTCTATCTTACACGCAGATGTACCTCGCATTGTTCACCAATCAGTAATCATTGTCTCTCTCTCACGTACAGATGTACCTCGCATTGTTCACCAATCAGTAATCATTGTCTCTCTCTTACGTACAGATGTACCTCGCATTGTTCATCATCACCTTCGGTGCCTTTGCCTTCTTCGGATACCTGTGCTTCGGTCGCGTACTGGAGGACTACCACTCCTTCATCACGACCCTCGAGTCCCTCTTCAACTTCCTACTGGGCAGCTTCAGCTATTCAGACCTGAAGGAAGCCAACCCGCTGCTGGGACCCTTCTTCTTCATGGCCTTTGAGTGGATCGTGGTGATCGGTGTGCTGTGCGTTGTCATGTCAATCATCAACGAGGCCCTGAACACTGTGAAGGAAGGCGACGAGATGCAATCCAACGAACACGAGATTGTCGACTACATCTGGGGCCGATTCAAATCGATGCTGCCCTGGAAGTAGCCGCGCGAAAATCATTTGCGAAATTCAAATTAGTGGCGGGGGTCGTTGGCAGAAATTTGATCGATGGGTTATACTGTTATAACACGTCGAAAAGGTTATGGTAAAGGTTAGTGTTAAGAGTAGAATATTTCTGACAGCGGCCT
>NW_014585898.1:0-3257 GCF_000485595.1 Priapulus caudatus
CACACACACACCCACACACACACACGCGCGCGCTCGTACTCACGCGTGCTAGATATACGCGCCCAAATCTGTGTGTCAAAAAATCACCAAGGCTTTCTGTTCAATTCAGATCGATAAGCGTTGACCTCGGTCTCAGCACTGCTTGAAGCCCCATGTGTCAGCGTGGCAGCATTTTAATCACTAAGTGCCCCACGTCATCATCAGAGACTCGGCCAGAGTCGCCAACCCCCTGACGCCTAGCTGTCCCGTTATACGAGGACGATTGATAATGAGTTGAAACTCAGCATGGCGCGGCTAAGTCTTCCTCGCAATTAGTACTGATGCTATAATTAAGTTCAAGTTGCCTAGCAATTATTCGGCATAGGTCGGCGCCACGAAGAATGGTGTCTTTATAAGCGTATACTGATGGTTAAATGAGGTTATCTTCGACAAAAGCGCGATGAAAGGTAGCTACCTATAATCGGAATGAACATTAATTTGCGAGGTGCGTACGTGTGTGCGTGCGTGCGTGTGTGTGTGTGTGTGTGTGTGTGTGTACGTGTGTGTGTGTGTGTGTGTGTGTGTGTGTGTGTGTGTGTGTGTGTGTGTGTGTGTGTGTGCGACGCGGAGCGGTATGCTTTCATGTGCATGCGTGGTGTGAGTCGGGCACGAGGCGTAAGATGGCGGGTGGGGTACATGATATGGCGTGTACTTAGCATGGGGCTCAGGTTCCGGCGCGCACCGGCGGGTCCCGGGCACGCAGCTCTGATTCGATACTACCGCCTTTGTCATTATTACCACTAGGCCCGTTGATGCCCAATAGAAGATGGAAGCTGGCCGACAGCCACGCGAGTGCTAATTAAACTGGCGAGAGCAAAAGGTACGCGAAACTGCGAGGCGAGCGCTGGAGCGCGAGAAGACAGTCGTGGAGAGAATGAGAGAGAGCAGGAGAGAGAGACCCGGAGGAGAGAAGAGAGCCGAGACGAGAGCCAGAGAAGAGAGAGGCAGAGAGATAGAGGATAGATAGAGTAGTACGCGAGGAAAAGGATGCACGAGAGAGACTCGAAGACCACGAGAGAGAGAGAGAAGAATACGAGAGATGAGAAGAGAAATACCCGATAAATACGATAGATAGAGATAGATAGATAATTAGACAAGATAGAATAGAATGATAGATAGATAGATAGATAATAGATAGTAGTAATTAGATACGATAGAAGATAGAGTAAGATAGATAGGATAGATAGATAGATAGGATCCAATAGTGAATAGTCATAGCATAGAACAGCATAGAGAGAGAGCAGAGAGAGGCAGGATAAAGTAGAACAGAGAGAGAGATAGAATTAATGAGATAGATAGATAGATGAGATGATAGATAAATAGTATAGAAAGATAGATAGATTAGATAGATAGATATGGAATACGATAGATAGCTAGATAGATAGATAGATAGATACGATAGATAGATAGATAGATAGATAGATGATATGACTAGATAGATAAGATAGATAGACTAGATAGATAGATCAGATCAAGATAGATAGATAGATTAGATAGGATAAGATAGATGATGATAGGATAGCATAGATAATAGAGTACGATAGGATTAGATAGATAGATAGCATTAGACTGAGAGTACGATAGTAGATACGATAGATAGGATAGATAGATTAGATAATAGATAGGATAGATAGATAGATAGATATGAATAGATAGAATAGATAGATAGAATAGAGATAGATTAATAGATAGATAGCATAGATAGATAGCATAGCATACGATAGATAGACTCAGATAGATACGGATAGAGTCAGGATAGATAGATAGATAGATAGATAGATCAGATAGATAGAATAGATCACGATAGATAGAATAGATAGATAGGATAGATACGCATAGATAGATAGTATAGATAGAGTAGATAGATAGAGTCAGGATCAGAGTAGCATGATAGATTAGATAGATAGATAGACTAGATTAGATAGATAGATAGATCAGATAGATGATAGATAGTATAGATAGATACGATAGCATAGATTAGATAGGATATGATAGATAGGGATCAGATAGGTATAGATAGATGGATAGATAAGATAGATAGAATAGATAGATAGATAGATAATAGATAGATAGATAGATATGATTAGATGAAGGTAGGCTAGAGAGTCGCAGAAGAGAGAGAGAGAGAGCGGCGAAGAGGTTGATCGGATAGAGAGAGAGAAGAGAGAGAAGAGAGAAGAGAAGAGAGAGCGAGAGAGAGAGAAGAGAGCGAGAGAGAGAGAGAGAGAGATGAGAGAGAGAGAGAGAGAGAAAAGAAAAGGAGAGAGAGAGAGAGTGAGAGAGGAGAGAGGAAGAGGAGAGAGAGAGAGAGAGAGATAGAGTATTGATAGAACCCTAGATTCAGATAAGAGGAGAGCAGAGAAAAAGAGAGGAGAGAGATTAGAGTCAGAGAGAGAGAGAGAGAAGAGACGAGAACAGAAGAGAGAGAAGAGAGAGAGAAAGAGAGAGAGGAGAGAGAGAAGAGGAGAGCGCGCTGGAGAAAAGAGAAAGAGAGAGAGAGAGAGAAGAGAGAGAGAAGAGAGAGAGAGAAAGAGGCTGAACGAGGCGGCGAGGTAAAGAAAAGAGAAGGAGAGCAAGCCATACATGACGTCAATATTTTATGTTTGTGTTTAGCCAATGCACCGTGACTGGCGCAACCGTGCCCTATAGTCCGAACACGTAATTGAGGCTAAAGAATTATATTTATTAACTGTAGCAGAAAACCCCATCCAACATTTCATCATATACAGCCGAACCTAGACTATATCGCCTCATGAATTATACACGCAACTTGTCAATGGATGCGATTATTTTGTGCATCATGCTGTCAATTTCATATCGAGCAAGAAGTAATTTCATAGCATTACCGGGCGGAAAGTGTGTAGAAAACGAGGTGCGAAATGTCTGAATCGTCGTTTCGATCCTCGAGGCGTAGAAACGGTAGCTATTCGACTGATTTCGTGCGCACTGAATGCGGCCAACTGTGGCCACCTGATGTCTGTTTGCCAGGATATAATATCTTCGACCTGAGCGAGGGGCGAGCTCACATATTTGAGAGCACTATATATTACTTACAGCCAGGTTTGAAATAACATGCCCCGATGACAACTGCGGGATTTCTCTTAAGTCAACCTTCGCGCAAGTGCACTTTCGGCAATTTCGTCGACCTTTTTGCATATGGTATGACATTATTGAGTTGGAAGTGAGAAAAATGGATCGCATTCCGAGACACACACAAG
>NW_014585899.1:0-1800 GCF_000485595.1 Priapulus caudatus
TACAGTTTAATTATTACATTCGTTCGTCCGCAACTGGCGACAGCCATCTTTAACAAACCCCGATTTTTTGGATTCATATCGAGCAAAAAAAAGTTGACGCCAAATCGTATTTTCGCGTTTATTATTTATTATTTGTTATTTAATCTTTATTATATATTATTTATTGTTTACAATGTATTTATTTATTATTCACAATCATTAATTAATATTAAATTAATCACTAATCGTTTAATCTTTAATTATTATTTCATTCTATATAACTTATATATATATTATTTTAAACTAAAAAATATAATTATTTCTTATTGCTTATTATGCATTTATTTGTTATTCATAATTATTTATTATTTCATCGTTAACTATTATTTCATTTTATCATTTTAAAACTAAATTGTAACTATGTATTTATTGCTTAACACACATTTATTTTATCATTAATGCATGATTTATTTATTATTTATGATTTACGTGTTGTAGCTACGACCACGGGTAAGACTCCATGGACTCGGCCAGCCCCCGCCCCGGCGTCCCGACCACCGTGGGTGAAAGAGACACCTCAGGCGCTAGCTCAGCCATCGTCAACACCTCCCTGGGCGAGCAAGGACGCTGTGGCTCCCGCTCCTCCCCAGTCCGCCTACCGTCCTGCACCAAAATCTGCCCCCGCCCCCGCCCCCGCACCCGCACCCAAAACCGCACCGCTTTATGCCCCCGCCCCCGCTCCCGCCGCCCCGCGCTTCACACGCCTCCCCGCCCACCGCTCCAGCTCGCCCACCGGCCCCGGCCGCCCATGCCCCGCTCCCGGCCCCGTGCCCCGCCCCCGCCCCGGACTGCCCCCGCCCAGCCCGCGCAGCGGAGGTGGCCATAAACCAGCAGAGCCCACCCCTTGCACCCACAGCCACCAGCAGGCACCTGCACACAACAGGCAGCACAGCGCCATTCCCCAAGGGCACTCAGCACCGCTCCGTGGAAATGGCAACCAGGAATAGCATGATACGAGCCAACACGACCCAGGAGCCACCGCCCTGCAGCTGCCCCCAGCCCCAGCCCCCCCGCCGCCGCCGCACCCCCCCGCCGCCTCCGCCAACGTTCCGGGTCGTGCCGTGTGCCCCCCGGGACCCACCTACCACGCACCGCAGCCACCAGCTCGTCAGGATGGCATACCGCCATGGAGCCAGTCCACGGCTACACCTAAGTAAGCCACTTGATATGTATATATATATATATATTTATTTATTTATTTATGCGGAAGTCACTTTGTTAAACTAGTAGTTTTTTTATTGCACTGAAGGCGAGGAGCTTGCAAGCTCATATTGTTATATATTTTCCAATGTACCGTCTTTAAATAAATAAATAAATAAACATATATATGAATAAATAAATAAATAAATAAATAAATAAATAAATAAATATAAAAATAAATAAATGAATGAATGAATGAATAAATGAATGAATGAATGAATGAATGTATGAATGAATGAATGAATGAATAAATAAACAAACAAATGCATGTATGAATGAATGAATGAATGAATGAATGAATAAATGAATAAATAAATAAATAAATAAATAAATATATATATAAATAAAATAAATTGGTTTTTCGCAGGCCAGTGTCCGCCCCTCGCGCACCAACACAGCAGGCGCCCTCTGCTGCCTCACAGGAACCTCTGCCACCATGGATGCAGAAGCCAGCAGGTGGCGCTGCGCCCGCACCGGCCCCGACCCAGTATAGGCCATCACCACAGGTGAGCGTGCGCGGGTTGTCTCAGTGGTCCCTCGCTCGGTCTCTCTCTCTCTCTC
>NW_014585899.1:2651-3257 GCF_000485595.1 Priapulus caudatus
GGAAAAGAGAGAGAGAGAGAGAGAGATGAAGAGAGACACACACAGACAGAGGCGAGGATTCCGGGCCTGTGTGCGTGCATGCGCGTGCGTGCGTGCGCATGAGACAAAGCACTCTTGCTCCAACTAATAATCACGTGATCTCACCGCCATCTTTTGCCCTCTACAGATCTGGCAGCCAGCGAACGTGCAGCGCGGAGCGCCCCCTACATACATGGAGGTGGCGCCACGCAGCGGACCGCCACACAACGTGCAGCAGATCATCACGCCACCAGCGCGGCAGCCCTGCAGCATTCGCCGCACGCCGGCAGTCCTATGAGTGAGTACAGAGTGAGATCTGCTGCTGTGTGTGACCGACTTATGGAGCCGCACGATGACGTACCACACGAGGTTGTCTCCGCCTTCTCCCTCTCGTCTTCGCACATCTTCCTTCTCTCTCGCGTCTCCGTTCGCTCCCTTCTCCTTCTCGTGTTCGACGGAGAAGAAGGGGATCGTCTTCCTTCCGTCGTCGCCTTTCTTTCACGCGCGCACACATATGCACGCACGCACGCACACACATACTAAGACACTTGCTCACATGCACGCACGCACATACGCACACAGGCACAC
>NW_014585900.1:2888-3257 GCF_000485595.1 Priapulus caudatus
ACACGCGCGCACATACATACACACACACGCGCGCGCACATACATACACACACACGCGCGCACATACATACACACACGCGCGCGCACACATACATACACACACAAGCATACGCGCGCACACACGCGCGCGCACATACATACATACACACGCGCGCGCACATACATACACACACGCGCGCGCACACACATACGTACACACACACGCGCACGCACATACATACACACACGCGCGCGCACACACATACATACACACATACATACACACATACATACGCACACACACGCGCGCGCACACATACATACACGCACAAGCATACGCGCGCACACACGCGCGTGCACATACATACATACACACGCGCGCGCACATACA
>NW_014585901.1:0-1833 GCF_000485595.1 Priapulus caudatus
GATAGAAGCCTTGGAACAGATTCTTCTCTGACTTTCTACTGTGGAACAGAACAAGCCGAGGGCCGCGTTTCACTAACGACGTCGCTATTTTTTCTTCGCTATTTCAAAGTTATGATCGTAAATAGCGAAGAACACAGTTCACGCGTGTTTCAACAAAGCTCCGTTTCGGCTAAAAGTTATTCGTTATTTTAGCGAAACAAATTGTTAGCGACCCTCTGCAGGGTCTCGTAAATTTAGCGAAGGCTCATTATTAAAACCCGTATAAAAACATAATTGTAGCACAGTGGCGCTGGTTATATTGTAGCAGCCGATGGTCGCGGAGGTTTGTTTCAGATTAAATCACTAAATTTACCTTAACCAAACCGTAGTGCCTATACAAGGCAACACCTATTCACGCGAATATAAGCTCGGTGCCCGTGCTGTACCACCACCCATACCAAATCAAGATGGGACCCCCAGGGGCAGACTGCCAATTTCTCTCTCATTCGTTCTGCTAAAACGCGCGCCTGGGATCTACTTAGGCTCCGTATTCGCCTGCCTGTCGAATAGAAAGAATATCAAAATGTTACATGTTTACTCTAATCTTTCATAGTTCATAATATAATATGTAAGTGTGTTAATGTGAGTCCTTAACAATGCTATCCGGATGCATGAGTTTACAATGGCAAGTGTAGTCCCTGTTTCAAACCGGTTGATCGAACGAGAGACTTGGACATTGACAGATGGGAACACACGCGTCTAGCGCGTAGCAAGACTCCCGAGAATATAGAACCCCCATCGATCACCAGAAATTACACGCACTGACTCTCTCTCTCTCTCCTCTCTCTCTCTCTCTCTCTCTCTCTCTCTCTCTACTATATATATATATATATATATATATATATATATATATATATAAGTTTATATATATATAGCCAATATATATATATATATCCTATAATAGGCACTCTAAAAGTCAGACCAAGATGCAACTTCCCGTAGCGTTGATCTGACTACACATTAACTACACAAGACACGACTCACTTTAAATCTCAATTTTAAACCACGGATCGCTATAATGCAGCAAAGATGAAAGATTTCGCCTGGTATATATTTCGTTACCCGGTAGAGTCTGTCTTCGCTTGTACGATTCTTCCTGCGTCGTCGCGCGCCCCCTTGCGGGGTCTTGCAGCGGGAGCAGCCATTCGTCGGGGTAATCCGGCACGCCACATCGCGTCTGAGCCATCTTACCCGCTGTAGCCATGTTCAGCTTGCCCGTCTGAGGCAGATGCATCATGAACTGAAACTTCCTGTTAGCAGTCAATTACAGAAATCATTTTCAACCGTACAGGGAGCCACAATCGTACATGGTGTAACAATCGTACGGGAGTAACAATCGTACAGGTAGTAACAATCGTACAGGAAGTAACAATCGTACAGGGAGTAACAATCGTACGGGAGTAACAATCGTACAGGGAGTAACAATCGTACAGGGAGTAACAATCGCACAGGGAGTAACAATCGTACAGGGAATAACACTCGTACAGGGAGTAAAAATCGTACAGGGAATAACACTCGTACAGGGAGTAACAATCGTACAGGGAGTAACAATCGCACAGAGAGTAACAATCGTACAGGGCAATCGCACAGGGAGTAACAATCGCACAGGGAGTAACAATCGTACAGGGAGTAACAATCGTATGGAAGTAACAATCGTACAGAGAGTAACAATCGTACAGGGAGTAACAATAGTACAGTGAGTAACAATCGCACAGGGAGTAACAATCGTACAGTGAGTAACAATCACACAGGGAGTAACGATCGTACAGGGAGTAACAATCGTACAGGGAGTAA
>NW_014585901.1:2810-3256 GCF_000485595.1 Priapulus caudatus
TCTCTCTCTTTCTTTCTCTCTCTCTCTCTCTCTTCTTTCTTTCTCTCTCTCTCTCTCTCTTTTTCTTTCTTTCTCTCTCGGTGTCTCTCTCTCTCTCTCTCTCTCTCATCCTCTCTCTCCTCTCTCATCCTGTCTCTGCCCCTCCTCTCTCCACTCTCGCTATCTCTCTCTCTCACCCTCGCTTACGCTCTTTCTCTCCAGCGCTCCCTCTTTCGTGTATAATAACCGCCACGCACCTGAATATGTAGTTCGCGCAAACATTTCTCAACGATCAATTTTATCCTGACGTGATACCCTTGGGCATCGCCACGTGTACGTAACCGATTTCTCCCCTTCTATTGATAATTAGATTATATAACTGATGGATTCTCGCGGAAGCACACGCGCGCGCACACGCATATCCCACTCCCTCCTTACGCGTACGCATACACTCACACGCACACACA
>NW_014585902.1:0-3256 GCF_000485595.1 Priapulus caudatus
CTCTCTCATTCTCTATCTCTCTCTCGCGCGCGCTCTCTCTCTCTCGCGCGCTCTCTCTCTCTCTCTCTCTCTCTCTGTCTTTCTCTTTCTCTTTCTCTTTCTCTCTCGCTCTCGCTCTATATTGTTCTCTCTGTCTCGCTCTCTCGATCTCTCCGCCCTAGCCTCTCCTCCCATCCCCTCCCCTCCCCTCCCCTCCCCTCCCCTTCCCTCATCTCCCCTCCCATCCCCTCCCCTCCCCTTTCCTCATCTCCCCTCCCACTCCCCTCCAACCTCCACCATTTCCTCCCCTTCTCCTCCCATCCACTCATCGTCCCCACCACCCCTCCCCCTCTTCTCTTCCCCTTCACCATGCTTTCTCTGACCTCCATTTGCACGAGAATCTGTTTTAACAAACGAGAACCGACGTACGTACGAGAGACGACAAACTGCCTATGACAAGGAAAATAAATACATCGTAGTACAAATATCTATCGCTATAGAGAATTGCGATAGAGTCATCTTTTGTTCCAAATCTCTGTTTAGTCTTCGTTCACTGTTTTTGCTTTCATACTGCTTTGAGTTCTCTTTATGTTGCAAGCATTCACCCGAGGTTGTATCTGCTGCACAAGATGTCCCACCCCTCGTCTGTTGTCTACAGACATATCGCTGCTAGACTGATCAAGACACCCATTAGACCACAGTCGTGAGGGCCGCAGAACACGGCCGTTTGCAGTGTATCCTCTATATCTAACCAATTGTAGGGCATACCAACCCAGATCGGGATCCCATTTGCTAGCTCGCTTGTATAGGAGTCCTTTGCTGGTGCTGTCATTATCCATTCTACAGACGTGCCAAACCCAAACGCAGACGAAACCTTCTAACCTACTTCCAACTCCGATGTCTTCAACACCCGCTCTGTTAAGGACCTCCCTCGTTACTGATAATGTTCGCCAATTAATATGCATGATTAAGCGCGAGGTGACGTGTTTGTATTGTTCTCGAGTGTCAAAACTTGGATGAGTGGTAGCAGAAATCCCAGGTTTCACATGCCGGTCACATGCAGAAGTGGGCAAAGGACACTGTTGTAGACTTGACTTTAGTGTTATTGTAGAGGTCAACGTGAGTTGAAACAACGTCTTGACGTAGTCGACGGAAATGCACCATGATGTTGGCTTGGATACGAGGCTGCAAGTTCCTGCTTTTCATAAGAGCAGTCATTTGTTACATAAGCTGCCTAAGTGTAATTGAAGCGGTGACCGCTTCGCCAACTGGTGTCAGCTATGAAAACCTCAGCTTCAAGTTACACAATACACATGGTCTTTGTCCTTTGGGGCAGTGTTTAATACGTAGCCCCAACTCTTAGCAAGGTCGTTGTAAGCTGTGAGTAACGAACTGTACGTCCGCTGAAGTGTGCGCACACTCGAGAATATGGCTATGTGCGTCTGCACCACATATTGAGCCTTCCCTGATGTACTCGTAAAGAACTTTGGTCTGTGATCTTCAGTCTTCGAAGATCAAATAGATCACGGCATCATAGCGGAATCTGACCTTCTACACTGCAGTGTGTGCTTGAATTTTCCCTATACAGCAAGGACAAAGTAAAAGCACGGCAAGTAGATGCGCATAGAGTGTCTTGGTGCTAGCTTACAACCCTGCTTGACACCAGGGCTGTTGCACTTCAAAGGCGCTGTGTGAATGTTCACCATCTACAATGAGTCCCCTTGCATGCCACACGTATATAGCTTCTTGATGATTCCTTATGAACTTTGCAGGGCAGCCCAGCTCACTCAGGATGATAATAGAAGTCAGGCTCACGATTGACGGTGTCAAACCCTTTAGTGAAGTCCACAAAAAGCTATATACAACTTCTGGCGCTGTTCTTTTCGTTTTCACCATTACCTTGTCGATAGGGTGAACGATTCCATTCACGAGTACTTCCTGCCCCTGCGGGTACCTGGCTGAGAATTGTGGGTATATCTTCCTCTGCAGGTAATGTAGTGCTCTGGCAAGAATGACCGTCTGCTAGGAGCTTTACCAACCACTACGCTTAGAAATGATATACTCTATAATAGACTGGGCACTGACATTCTGTCAGCCGTTTCTTGGACAGGGAGGTGATGTAGGATCAATCAAGTCCAGAGGGAATCTCCTCTTGTTTGTCCAGACCAGATGTGTAACAGAGTACCAAGTAGGTAAAGCCTCAAACAAGCGCCGCATGCACAAGAACTTTCATGGAGTATTCCACCAAGGGCCGCGGACATCTGTGGTGGTTTCTTGACGAGAATTTATCTAGCTCTTCTGTCTGGAGAATTTGGATTATCTGAAGGGAACGCATAATTGATGTTCCTACTATGTCATCGCAAGATGCTTAAATTAACTCAGTTGGTTGATTTCTGCTATCCTGCCTTGTCAAGCAGTCATCTGTTTCTTGTTCGCTTCTTTTCGCAAATAACGTTTTTGCTGGCATTTTGAAGGCACGTTCTCTGAATTCTTTGCCCAATGTTCTTGCAGTCATACAATTTTTCATTCAAGAACTGTTCCAAGCATTTCTTTTCTTTCATTGTTAAAAAAAAATAAAATATTTGCGAAATTTTCTGGGGGCAAGGCCCCCATGAGCACGGCATGCCTACGGCAACCGCGGGCCTGCCTGCGGCAGCCAAGTTAAATTCCGCCCTTCGCTGTCATCAATTTCAATTCTGTCATCTTGGAGTTCACAGGGTTGGAGACCCTGTAATCTATATGTTCGAGACATACTGTATACGTGGTAGGCATATACAATTATACATACATCTTAAAGCTATATGTCAAAACTTTTGTCCAAAATGTTGCCGAAATATTGTCCAGAATTTTTTAACTTTATGGTTGACAAATTTGCATGTGCGTGCATGTATAGTAGTGCATGTATAAATGTATGTACGCTGTGGTGTGTGGGCTGTGTGTTTGTGTTTGTTTCGTTTGTGTGGTGTGTGTGTGTGTGTTTGTGTGTGTGTGTGTGTGTGTGTTGTGTGTGTGTGTGTGTGTGTGTGTGTGTGTGTGTGTGTGCGTATGTGTGTATGTTCCGTGCGTGCGCGATCGCGCGCAGTAGTGCGTAAATTAATTCGTGGGCTTGTGCTCGGTGCTTAGTATGTGAATGGCTATCGCCGATCATTACCCCCCACTCCTCGTAGCGGATTTACGCCCCGGTACCATGGCTTTCAACTTAAAGACAAGCCTGAGAAGCACATGGGCAGCACTTGGCGTCAAAGCAATGGGCATCCAAGATTGACCATGTAAAGTG